>NW_021828061.1:22500-30000 GCF_006345805.1 Octopus sinensis
TACTTCCAAGCCACATAACCAGCGAAAACATTCTAAACAGAATCTACACAAGACTGCATTGTGAAACCATCACAGAATGGAAATTAAAACTAGAAGGTCACACACTCTGGCTTTCAGAATGACGCCATTTATTTCAAAAGAAAAAGGTTTGAAATAGATAACAACGGGGAAGAAACGGAAGCGAAAACGATTGAAAAATATGGTGTGCAGCAAATTCATAATCGACATGAGAGAGGTCAATATCACATGACCGGGTGAAGAATAAATCACAGCCAAGAGAAACCGGTTTTGCCCAATATACTCGAGATCACTTGGAGGACATTGTCCTCCCAGGACAAGTTCCCATTCAGTTAGATCTTCGAATTCTGATTAAGGAGGAAGGTGAGACTAGAGAGGAAGATGGTGTTCGTCAATAAATTTCATAGCATGTCCGTTTGAATGGCGAACTTAGCAGGGCCAAAAATGTCTATATTAATTATAGGGCAGGAGCAGGGTAAAAAGCTTTTGCCCTTCTCGCGGAAAGGTCGTTGGTTCGAACCAAGGTGGTGTCTGGGGTAACCAAAATAGTACAATGTAGTTTCACTCTGCCGCTTTGAAGATATTTGTAATACTGAAATTGCTGTGTTATCTTGTCAGTTGTATCTGTTACTAGTTATATAATAATGTGTATTGTTACTTTATTAGCTTTGCCCTTTTACCTGGCCCAATATCACGCATTTTTGTATTTCGTTCTCCTATAGTTCCTTCCCAACATCTTGGACAATTGTGGGCAATAAATGCAATCATCATCATCGTCATCATCATCTTCATCGTCACTATCACGACCGTCTTACACGCCTTCATTGTAGCGTAGTTGTCTTTATGTCGCTCATGTCGATGGTGATGGTGATACTGCTGCTGTTGATGTCTTGTGAAATATTACCGCGTAAAAATCCATTAAAAGGAACGTTAAAAGGGTCCAGTGTAATTTTTCTATCAGACAACTTGTTTGATGTTTAACTCAGGAATCAATAAAGAAAATTGAAGATGAAAAAAAGAAACAAAACACACACACACACACACATACATATTCTATCTGTATATGTGCAAGACTTTTCATGTAATATATATATCATATATATATATAATAATATATAATATATATATATGTGTGTATGTGGGGTGTGTTGTGTGTGTGTAGTTATATGTGTATGGGTTTGAATGTATGCATGTGCTGAAGCATAGCGTCTGGTTGAAGATACCGATGAAAAGGAGGGGGGAAGCGAATATGTAAAATGTCTTGATGATGATGATGATATATGTATATATATATATATATGTATGTGTGTGAGTGTATATGTATGCATATGTGTGTATATATATTTATATCGATTGCATTTAAAAATTTATATATATATATATGTGTATGTATATATATATATATTATATATATATATATATATATATATACATATATATATACATATACATACACACTCACACACACACACGTTAATATAAGTATATATGCAGACATACAAAAATTTACGTTTGTGTGCGTGTGAATGTATTTTGTATGTCTATAATACACACGAGACCTATGAAAGCATAAAATGAATGAGAAAAGATAGAGTGGAAGAAAGAAATGGAGAAGGGAGATATAAAAAAAAGGTAAAAAGGAGAAAAAAATCTGTCAAGATTTGAGGAGAGAATATGTGTTTAAAAGAGTTAAGTTCAAAGGAAACTTTTGAACCAGGAGATCTGCAACAACAACAACATTAATATTATCAGCATCGTCATCATCACCATCACCATCAACAACAATGGTGACGACGACAACTCGACTATATTTAAAATTATAACAGTAATATCAAGAACGGTAATGCAAACAACAGCGATAACCACTGTAACAGTATTATTAAAAACAGTACCACCACCATCACCACCACCAATGACAACACTAACAGTAGCAGCAGCAGTAGCGGCAGCAGTAGCAGCAGCAATAGCAGCAAATATAAGTGATATTGACAACAGCAACTGTAATAACAGCCATTTTGACAGTAATATTACCAACCACATTAGGAACAACAATAATAATTTATTAGCAACAAATGCTTCGAGATGAAATATACAGTATCATAATAATAATAATAATAATAATAATAATAATAATAATAATAGCAATAATTTTATTTGCCTCAGTGGCATAGACGAAGGAAATATCACTACAACAGTTAACAATTTGTGTTGGATTTGCATAAAAGATGAATGGAAAAGAAAGGGAAAAGAGGGTGAAATGGGATAAAATTGGTAAAACGCTGCCCAATGTTGCCAATTATTGTCGTCGTCGTTGTTGTTGTTGTTGTTATTAAGGTGGCAGAATCATTTTCCCACTGGACGAAATGCTTAGCGCTATTTCGCCCGTCGCTACGTTCTGAGTTCAAATTCCACCGAGGTCGACTTTACCTGTTATCCTTTCGGGGGTCGATAAATTAAAGTACCAGTGATACACAGGGGTCGATGTAATCAATTTACTCCCTTCCCACTAAACTTCAGGCCTTGTGCCTTTAGTAGAAAGTATTATTATTATTATTATTATTATTATGAACATCATAAAGAGGAAATAGATCATTGCAAACCCGCTGACGGCTGTTGAACAACAACAAGAAACATAAGAACCGGAAGCTATGCAACAAGAGCAACCACAAAAACCTGTGAAAGTACCAAGTGCAATAACAGCGGCATCAGTAAGAGGAATGACGGCAACAACAACAACACGAAGAAGTGTAACAAAATGGAGAAAAGCAGAGCAGGAATACTCATTGTTGATAACCTTTATAGTTTGCATCATCATTAACAACAACAACAAACAAACAAACAAACAAACACTATAACTGGCAACAACAATAAAAACAACAGCAAAAACAACTGCAGCTTGTTTATTAGAAAAGAAAAATGGTGGGGTGGAAAACGTGATGTGCAAAATTACTTAAAACCTTAATGGCGGTCGACCACAACAACAACAACAACAACATCTACCGTCATCGACACCCACACCTATCAACAACAACCGCAACAACAACAACAACAAATGGCAATAGCAATGAGAAGCACAACATTTTTGGGAAAGAACAAAAAACTACAGCAATAAAAATAATAATAATAATAATAATAATAATTTTAATAATCATGATGATGATGATGATGATGGTGGAGATAACAACGAAAATAACACAATAACGTCGACAACAACAAGTGTGACGTCAACGGTAACAACAACAACATCAGCATTAATATTACTAGCAATATTGGAAATGTTAACAGCCAATGCAATACCCACAAGCAGTCCCAATAATAATAATAATAATAATAATAATAACAATAATAATAATAATAATAATAACAATAATAATAATAACAATAATAATAACGATGATGATGGTGACGATGATGATGATAGTTGCAGCATCAATAACATCATCATCATCACCATTATCATCAATAAAAACGAGAACAAGAACAAATTGATTGTTGAAAAATTGTCTAAGATACTGGTTTCTTTATAACGGAGTGGCTTTGACACATATATACATGCATAGACACACACACACACACACCACGCGCACACACACACATACATATGTATATATATGCCTGTATATTAATATATTTTTGTGCGCATTTCTGTATATATGGAAATGTGTGCATGCGTTTAACATCAGAACATATATATGTATATATACACATACATATGTACCCATACATGTATGTACATACATATAAACATGCATATATACGTGTTTGTGCATATGTATGCGAATATAACAGACTTAAAAAGGGGGGAAGTGTATAAAAAAAATGAAGAAAATATAAATTATATATACCCCCCTCTATTCACACATACATGTAGACGCACACACCAGGTATGGAAGAACCCACTCACCCCCACCCCCATACATACAACTAGAGTCTTAGACAAATGTGATAAACCAAATAAATGCAGCATTTACGGATATTAAATGAAGATGAAGGAAATTCAAAAATGGAGAAAGAAAGAAAGAAAAGCAAAAAAGGTTTGAAAGATATTCTTTGGCAAAATTGCATGATTAAAAGTTTTCTTCTTGCCTGTCGCTTGAAGCAAGGTTCGATTCGGCTGCAAGTCTCTTCTTGCAGTGTGCTACAGTATCTAGCGGGAAATTTGGTTAACGGAAACTGTAGGCTTAATGTGATCTATCCATCTATCCATCTATCTATCTATCTATCTATCTATCTATCTATCTATCTATCTATCTATCTATCTATCTATCTATCTATCTATCTGTCTGTCTGTCTCGAAATGAGGAGTTGATAGACATCCGACAATTGATGAAGGGTCGTTCTTGATGTTACTTGTCCTGTTTTCCATTTGTTACTCTAGTTGTTTGTACATTGAAATCATTTGTCTTCGTATTTCATGTTATTTACTGTTGGTGACGTCCGTATCCATATATATATATAATATATATATATATATATATATATATATATATAATATATATATATATTATATATATATATATATATATATATAACATTATTGGTGAATTGAAGAAATGGAGCTGAACGCAGATTGAACAGAAATCGTTTTATTTCATTCTACACGTGTTTCGAAAGGCACAAATTACCAAAATCCGATTGAATAATGGGACCATATTGTGTCTTTCTCTTCAGGAAGAAAAAAGGAAATCCATTGGAAAAACAAAAACAGAACAGAGGCGGAGCAAAAAACAAATCGAACTGTGCTCCTAAGAGCCCATGGCGAAACTGTTTATCAGTGTATGTTGAGAACCGGTGGCTGAAGAATTCAGCACTCTGAAGAATTCAGCACTCTGATAGATAGTGGAGAATCAGGGGTTATTCCTATAGTTAATAGTGACGTAGTGGAAAATAGAGTAGTAAGCGGCTGCAGGTCTCGGAACGAATATAGTGACAGGAACGCAGTTCTAATTTCAGAAACTAATCCTAGCAGATTAAGATTCACGTCGGCGAACTCCAAGATCAAAAACGCCGTCTACCAATGCAAGGTTTACACGGACTCAGATGCCTTCACTTATGTAGGGGCATCATCCTCAAGATTGTCTTTGCGTGTCTCCAACCATTACGCAACTTTTCGGGACGTGAACAAGCGCCAGACCACGGGACTCAGTAAGCTAATATGGCGACTGAAGGATGCGAACTTAAGCTATAGGCTGGAATGGTCAATTTTGTCGGTGGCCCTCCCATTTGATAGGGGCAGAAGACAGTGCAACCTTTGTGTCTCCGAACTCTTCCATATTTTGTTTGCCAGAGGCCGGATGGTAAACGGCTCTTACAGTCGGCTTTTCGATGCCCCCATTGGCGGCGTTACACTTATCTGGCCTTTAAATAGCGTTTATAAATAATACCGGCACCCATAGCCCTTGGTAACAAATTCTGAAATAGCCTTTAAGATATCTACGATTAACCACTGCAAGGGGAATTACTCCTGTAAGACAAACGGGGCTTGGTTTTTTCACAGCGGGGGGTTCCTTGACAAGGCAGGCTTAGATGACACACACACATAAAACATAATATATATATATATATATATTTTTTTTTTTTCTTTCTGCCACCAACGGTTATCACGGCAGTAGCCACTGACAGCCGAACGATCAAACGCACACACTACACAAAAAATGTTTCTACCCCTACGCCAACACACACATATATAGAACAGTATACACACACACACGTCTCTAAGTAGATTTTTTCTCGCCCCTTATAAAACATCCAATATTCTTTAAATAGTCAGAACTTTATTCTCGGTCACAAAGAACATCTATACACCCTCACCCACATGATTGACCGATGCCTGACCCGTTGAATTCTTCAGCCACCGGTTCTCAACATACACTGATAAACAGTTTCGCCATGGGCTCTTAGGAGCACAGTTCGATTTGTTTTTTGCTCCGCCTCTGTTCTGTTTTGTTTTTCCAACGGATTTCCTTTTTTCTTCCTGAAGAGAAAGACACAATATGGTCCCATTATTCAATCGGATTTTGGTAATTTGTGCCTTTCGAAACACGTGTAGAATGAAATAAAACGATTTCTGTTCAATCTGCGTTCAGCTCCATTTCTTCAATTCACCAATAATGTTTTAATTTCAATTATCCGCACCAACGCACGGTTGCAACGCCAGATGGTTGTACCTCCAACCGTGCTGTTTACTGCTGTGATTTTTGCTACTAAGGTATCGGTTAAACCTTTGATTAATCTACTACAAGATTATTCATCTTTCTATTTCACATAATATATATATATATATATGTGTGTGTGTGTGTGTGTTGTGTGTGTGTGTGTGTTATTATTATTTGATTCAACGCCGCGCATCCATTTCCAAATAAGTTTATCTGTCTGTCTGTCTGTCTGTCTATTTATCTATCTGTTTGTCGGTTTGCATATCTATCTGTGTCTGTCAGTCTGTCTGCCTGCTTATCTATCTGTCTTTCTGTCTGTCTGTCCGTCTGTCTGTCTGTCTATATGTCTATCTGTCTGTCTGTCTATATGTCTGTCTGTCTCTCTATCCACCTTTATACCTCCACATATGGCAAGATTGCTATCTGTTCGTCTATCATTCTGTCTACGTGTTCAGATATGTAAATGCATACAGTACACACACACACACTCACACATCCACACAGTGAGATTGCTATCTACTCATTAATCAATCTATGTGTGTGTATGTATATTATGTGTACATTTGTCTATAAACAAATACGTGTGAAATTGGTAGAGAGAGAGGAGGGGGATAGAAATAGAGAGCGACATATAGATAGATGGACAGACAAATAGATAGACAGATAGAGAAAGACAGATATAGAGAGAAAGATTTAAAAACGATATCGATAGACGGGCGGAGATTGAATTTCTTGCAACGGTTTGCTTCTTAAAGTATTATGGTGAAATAAATCTTCTTGAAAAACATCCTTCTCGAAAATATCAACCGGTCTGTTTGATATATTTTGATCCACACGATTTTAGTCGTATGTTTTTAACATTTGAACATGTTTATGGACCCTATAAATTCTTTACGGCATTCTTCATCAAAGAGTACCAGATTTTCTCCAGCCCCTTTTTACAGTTTCTCTTATTCAACATAGATGGTCTCCTTTTTAAAGAAATAAACTGCCTGACAATAAAAGATGGCGATGGTGTGAGGCCTGGTGTATACGTCATTAGATCCCTAATCTTATGTTCATGCGTTCAAATCCAGAACACGTTGATGTATACTGGCCTTGTCGAAAAGATTTTAGGCGGCTAGGTGGCAGAAACGTTAGCATGCCGGGCGAAATGCGTAGCCGTATTTCGTCTGCCGCTACGTTCCGAGTTCAAATTCCGCCGAGGTCGACTTCGCCTTTCATCTTTTCGGGGTCGATTAAATAAGTACCAGTTACGCACTAGGGTCGATATAATCGACTTAATCCGTTTGTCTGTCCTTGTTTGTCCCCTCTGTGTTTAGCCCCT
>NW_021828062.1:0-36067 GCF_006345805.1 Octopus sinensis
TTATATATGCTGAAGATCTGACAATGTTCTTTGCACAGATTTTGGCCGATTCCTTCATGTCTGCAGTGATCAGGTGGACGCTTCTCATTGCGTGTTTATACACACAGCTTTTCTAGGAACCCAACATGCATTCTGTTTTAGTTGTTGTTCCTTTTGAAATTGTAATATTAATATTGTAAAACAGTTGCTCTGCATCACACACCTATTTCGGCATTCATTCACATCTCACCCAACTCTTCATTCATCCATTTCTATCTTCCTCTCTCATGTACAGACATTCCTGTTATATATATATATATATATATATATATTGTGTGTGTGTGTGTGTGTGTGTATGTATGTATGTATGTATGTGTATACGTGTGTGTGTGTGTGCTGCCGTCTATCTGCATCTGTCTCCTCCACCTCTTCATCTCTGTCCCTCTCTCCATCTTGTGTGCCTGTTCATGAACAGCGCTGTTTCGCTACTGACTGTTGACCGCCGCCTGTCAATGTTGTTCACGTTCCCCCTCCCCTTCAAAATATTTGGTTCGTTTAGAGGTCAAAGTGACCTGAAAGAACAGAAAAGAATAGCAAAGTGGAGAAATTCAATCTGGAATGAGAGACAGAAGGAAACATTGACAGATAGGGAACACGCACGGACGCGCGCGCGCACACACACACAATCACGGGATTTTGGTGAAGGTTGGGAAGATGTGGGGATGTACATAGGTACATGGTGCACTGAGAAAAAACATTTCTTAACAGCCACTGGATGTCGATGTGTATGTAGCCATTCATCCATCTATGCACATATGTAAATATGGTCATTTCACCTCTGTACATATGCGTAATGTGGTTATACATACATACATATGTGTGTATATATATATATATATGTATATAATACGTACATGGCATATATGGACATTGTATACTTACCATTACATACACAAATAGTGTTTGTAGATGTAGCGAAGTTGCAATGTAAAATATTAAAAAAGTATACAGTTTATTTTCCCTGTTTCTCTCCGAATTGTTGCTGGTAGGAAGAGGAAGTTGAGCTGTCACTGTTTTAATGGAAATGTTGGAGAAGAAGAGTTGAAAATAACTTCTTCACACATATTGCTACAATTTCTTAGAAACCTTCCTATAATATAGTTCTCTATTCAGGTCTTCAATTGTCTGAGCTAAAATAGTAAACTTGCAAGTTATAGCTTAGCCTCTAGTTAAGGATTTCAACATCTGTCTGTCTGTCTATCTATCTAATGAGGGAGGCGGGCGAGAAAGGAAAGTTTTAAGTATTTCATTTTTTGATAGATTATACGAAAATCTTATTAAATTAGCTGTGGTGAAATAATTTTCTTAAAACCATTGATACTGAAAATAGAAAACTTCGTCTTTTGTTTATCAATTTTTTTTTTTTTGGCGGGTGGGGTACCTTACTGTTAATTACTCTTTGAATGGAAGTCAAACCGAAAATGTTATTGTTTTGGTTTGCTCCTGTTTCCTCGTGTCCCAAATATTTTGGACATTATTTAAAATTTTTTACAAATAAGAAACAAGCCATACCATTTTACTGCTGCCATAAATATAGGTGTGTTGCGAGGGAGGAGGCTGAAAATGAAAGTAGGACAGCATGTAACAATAGCTACGAAATGTTTATTTTCTTCTAGGATAGATTTGTGCTTGAAAATGACGAAGTTAACCAGTTTTTGTAATGTTTAACTTTTCTTTTTAGCTTGTTCAATCTCAGCAGAAATATGTTTTAATAGATGATCAGCTGAAGTTGTCATTACTTTCTTGGTCTTTTGCCATTGCATTTTAAGTGCGTCTTAAATAGTTCTTTAAATATACCAATTGCAAAAACTTGTCAATATCCTCACTTGTCGACTGTCCCTGCGCGCGCGCGCACACACCAGAACAGTGGTAATAGTGGCGACGAATAGCAGTAATACTACAGCTGCTTGTTCTATCTACGTCTGTAGAATATCGCATAGTCTCTCTCTCTCTCTCTCTCTCTCTCTCTCTGTATTATCAATAAACATTCCAATAGTCAACATTTCTGTCCACGTGTATTATGCATATGTATATATATATGTATGCACGTACGTATATACGTCTGTATGTGTGTGTATTTGTGTCTGTATGTGTTTAAGATGTTCACTGCGAGCAGTAATTGAAGAAAGCTAGTTAAATATAGCGATGAGATGGATGGAGGGAATATAAACCTGGATAACTTCTCGCAAACTCCATACATGTCGCCTTCCAGTCGGCTCTTGCATCTCCCCGCTTTTGCTCTCACACACCAACCAATTATCATGTAAACAGTTTTTTTTTTTCAAAGGTTTCTGCTGTCAAGTTGAAGTAGATTACTCAATACCTACAAATATCTCTACGTATATCTAGGTTTCTACCTTTCTCTTTGTTTCCTATGGACGACAGTCGATGTCTTATTTTGTTTTACTTTTTTACTATTGTTTTTTTTTTAGCTCTAACGACAGTGTGTGCGTGCATGTGTATGTATGTGTGTGCGTGTGCGTGTGTAGATAGATTGATATGTATTGTTGTTAGGATGTGTGTAATATATACACGTAGCAAAAACAGGAGATAAACAGTAAATTGAGAGGAAGTGTAATGAGAGAGGGTAGGAAAATAAGGCAGGGAAGAGAGAGAGAGAATGATAGATAGATAGAGAGAGAGAGAGAGAAAGAAAGAAAGAAAAAGAGTCGTTTTCCACGTCGTGGCTCCGTGTGTCGGACGTGTGACAGTTGGAGCCACTAAATATTGACATCAACTGCAGGTAAGACACCTACCTATTTTATCTACTCGCCCTCTGTGGTGTGTGTGTGTGTGTGTGTGTGTAATACACACACACACACACACACACACTCATACTCTCTCACACACTGTTATATATATTTGATCCAGTCTTCGATTCCCTTTGGACCTTATTTCTCTTCACTTGTCTCTCACTTTTACACATGCCGACATTCAATCAGTGTAAAATAATATAGTGAAGCCATGCTTTTGGCCAGTGTCAAGACGTAGATTATTACACACTGTTCCAGTTCTTGTTTCTCATGAGTGTGTGTGTGTGTGTGTGTGTGTGTGTGTGTGTCATTGTAGTCTTCGCTTCATGCTCGTTGTTTGTCTCCCTCTCTCTCCCAGTTCTTGTAACTATAGGCCCCTCCTCTCTCTATTCTCTATATTTATCGAGAACACAGTTTGGTATTATTATACTACTAACCATACTCCACTCGGCCTTTTGTTTTTACACACTACAACACACTCTGTCAATATGTAGTGGATGTTATTGAGGAAATGTAGTAAACTATTTATTGTTGCTACTGTTTCACACACATTTGTTTTTTTGTCATTAGTGTGCAATAATTTGCTCTGTTCAATGTTGATGATTAGCGAATGAGAGAGTGTGAGGGATGATGAGAGATACATTGTCATTGCACAACCACCATCGAAATTAGAACACTGACACTTTGATTTAAGACATTTTCCATATTTTATGCCACACTCAGCCTTTTGTGCTTTATTTAATGTTTCCCTTTCTTTCTGAATAGACTGGTTTTCCCTGATCCCTAAACGATGGCTGGAAAAAGGGCGGCTCTTAAACCCCATTTTACTTTCTTTCTCGATTCAATTCTGTAAACAAAAGCAACATTTTAAAACTAAAACATCACATTGCTATGTGTTAGTGTGTACTGTTCTGCTCGACAGGAGACTGAATAAAGATATTTAATGGTTGCAGACTGTGGCCCAGATATAATTAAACGCCGTGCAAATTGGGCATCACTTCATAATTAACACCCACTTCAATCCTTTGTTTTGTTTTTTCTTCTTCTTCTTCTTTTTACCATTATTGATACCCATTACTTCCACAGCCACTACTTCTACAGCTTCCAACCCGTAAAAACTATATTTTATCACTTAAACGTTATTTCCTTGATTTACTTTGCAGACAATTTTCCGTTTTAGAAAATTCCTCTGCATGTCAGACAGAGGACTTTGAAGTTGGCTATGCTAATTATAAAATGGGGGATCGATTTGTAATACTCTTATTATTTGGATTCGGTCACTCATTTTGTGGCCTAAATACAGTTGTTGCTATATTGGACTCTCCCCCCTCCTCCTCCTATTATTGTTGTTGTTGTTGTTTCGTTCTAGCAACTTATAAGTGTGATCCTTCTTTTCCCTTCCTCTTAGGACATACCTTACAAACGTCTTGGTGTTCCACTATCGGGAGAGAGAGAGAGAGAGAGGGGTGGGGGCAATATGATTTTTACGAAGTTATTTACAAGTTGTTAACCTTTGTATTTTCTCATTCTACGAGTGCTTCTTTGAGTGTGGTTTCTATCCTTGATGATGGAAGATGCTGACATACCATAACTGTCATCACGTCACAACTTCTAATATACGAACCCTTCACTTTTCCTCTGTTGTTACATTAACATAGCATTGGTTCATCCTAATCTTTCTCCCATACTCTTCATCTTGTTCACATTTCACTTGGTTTATTACAGCCGAAGATACTGTCAGTGTAACAAGGGTGTTTAACATCCAACCAAATGGTTAATATAACCCAAACAACAGTTTCATCATTATCTCACCCACATTCCCCTTCCCTGCTCTAAACCATATATTAGGTCACTGTAGGCTGACCTTAATTCGATGAAAATTCGACCTCTGGAAGAAATGTCAACAGTTAGATCTATAATTGAGAATGTTATCTCTATCCATTTTACTGTTTTTGTTGATGTGATATGTAAATAGAGCAACTCTGCTGTGTAGACAAGGAATTAGCTTTTAGAAACACTATTACTAAATGCTAACAACAACTGGTTGATGATGTTGATAATGATGTTTTCTCTTCACTCTGTTAATGCTTATGTAAAGAAAAGTCAATTTTTTTTACTGTGTCACTGTAACCAAAATATTTCATTTCATATTAAACATGGATGATATTTTTAGGATATTGTTATTCAAAAAAATATCTTCTGTTATTGTAAAAATTATTTTCCCTGTAATATTAATGTGCTGAAGTTTATGAATTGTTTTCCTCCAACACAAAACTGACAACTGTCTCCAAATATTTCTTAAATATTAGTAAAAATATTTCTTAAAAGTAGTTTAAATTTCAACCATGATACATTCTAGATTTTAGAATCCACATAAAAAGCTGTTAACAGTTTTTGTATAACTTTATTTTCGATTGTAAACTATGTTTAGCTGACTCCCTATAGCCACTAATTGTTCATACACAATGTCATCAGTGACAACTCTCAAGTTTGGCATGGAAAACAAGGCTTTAAATTAAATTGCTAGAATTTGAATATTAGTTTTTCGCGCTGCTCTTCTACTGGAAGCTAATTCTATTTATGTTTACTTTGAGAGTGGTTGAATTGTGTGAATTACATAACTTTACACAGGGAGCAGATAGCTAGGACAGAGAGTAATGTCAGTTTGCCCTTGCAGCCCGTTTCTTCTTTCTCCCTTTCCTTGTTGCTTATGTAATATGTTATTACAGATTAGTTGCTATTGCAAGTATAGACAGTAGTAGTAGTAGTAGTAGTAGCAGCAGCAGCATTATCACACTGATATTACTGATGTGGCTGGCTGCTTTTTCTAATGCTACAATGACATCTGTTTACAGAAGCTATTAAAATAAATTCAATTTTTCTCTTTGGAAACACTATTTTTTCATTGTCTGCCTGCTTAACAAGTTGCTGCTCAAACTCATCCTATGTTCACCAAGTCTTGAGAGATTTATGACCTAACCCAAAGATCAAACTAAAGAATTTCAGTGGTAGTAACAAAGTTTTGTTGTTTGTGATCTCACACTAAACTGACATGGATTTTCCTTGGTGCTTCTTAATCTTGTTTCGAATAATTACTAGCAATCATTAGGGGAACCAGCTCACTAAATAAAAAAACAAAATAGAAATAAAAAAAACAAACATCTATAAAGAACTATTGACAACTCTACACTCCCCCCCACCTCCTGTTACAATGGGAATGAAGTTTCTTTGTAAATAAATTCCACTTCTTTTTCATTAATCTATTAGAATTGTATTTCAGCATTATCTATTTATAGCTATTATCATTAGCTAGTAGTTATTACATCACTAGGCCTGCACAGAGCTAGTAGGGAGAACATACTGGTTATTTCACACATTTACTGGCTTTTTCTTGATTGTCTACTCTCGCTAAAATATACAGTTTTCGAACTTGTACCGAATTTATTCTCTAATTATTGCCACACTGACATAATGTTCAGAGCATCCACTAAATTAAATTTCTTCTTATACTTAACAAAATAAGTATTGACAAAATTAATTTTTAGTTTACGAACAACTCTACTTTCATTTGTGCACTAAAATACACATTGGCATGTATTTGTGTTTTTAGTGTCAATACTAAATTTTGTACTAGCAACTTTTTCGCGCGCTGCTCATGCATAAGCCTCATTTTAGATTTGTTTACAATTTAAGCAGCAGTGACTAGAAGCATGCATTATGTTGATGCCCTATATCTCACATCATCATGTTTGTTTTTCCATGCTTATATAGATTGCAAAGTATTTCTCAAACGTAGCATTTCACTATTTGTTGCAGTCCTTTTTCATCTCCCTAGCAAGTTTAGCCGCATGAGGTCAGCTTTTAGTAACACTTGCCATATCTTCCTTGGTCTTCTTCTTCTTCTGCATTTTCCTACCACTTGGATCGCTTGTCACCTCTTAACTGTGATCTTCCATACACATCGTATCTCCGTACCAGCATAAGTCTTCTCTTTTCCATGCCGTATGTGATTCTTCTTCTACCCGGCTTCACTCTCAACTCATTTCTACCATGTTGTTTATGTATACAAGCATTACATATAAAGCAGAGCTTGATACCCCATTTCTGTTCAACATTCACACATTCTCTACATTCAATGCCTATTTTAAGCTACCATGCAACTTTACACTTCATACACAAGTGTCATGCAATTTGTCCTTCACTTTGAGAGAGTTTACCTTGTTGCCAGTAAAGGTAATAGCTCTCTGAACTTAGTCCACTTCCTTCTTACTCTGGTTATTATGCTTTCAGAACAACTGCCCTGCATACTACTGATTAGGTCATCTGCTAACAGAAGCTGTCAACTACTTCGAGGCAGCCTTCCATGCATTTAAAAGGATTTATTTCATGAGTACTCTTTCTGCTAAATACTCAAGGGCATCTATTACACACAAAGCCTTTCTTCTCTGTCAACCTGATTGTGATCTCACTGCACCCCTTCTACAACCATAGTTTATAATTGATTCACAGTACAAAATTCCCACTTACTTCTCCTTTTCTGCATATTGAGCATGGTCGCCTTCCTGAGGACAAAAGTCCTGTCTTTTTTTGCTATTAACTATAACTTTTGTCTTTGCTAGGTTTATTTCAAAGGACACTTGATGCTAGGATTGGCTTCCATATTTGGAATATCTTCTTTAATTCATTGACAAATTCACTTCCAAGAATTAGGTCATCAGCCTCTGGGATTGCTCACAGCCAGCTAGTGTTCAACTCCTCTATTACATCCTAAAGGACTATATATAATCAAGAGCAGAGGATAAACAGCTGACTTCTGACAGACACCTACCTGCATTCTAATTTATTTAATGAGCTCAATGTTGAATCTCACCTTGCAGATACCATTTCTTTATATAGCTTACACCATACAGATATCAACTTCACCTGATAGTCCCTCTGTTGGGTCTAATTATAGACATATCTCAGTCAGCAAACTCTCATAGTGACATTTCCATGCCCCCCCCTCTTGTCATCAACCAAAGCAGGTGTCGTTTTGTACACCTTTTCCAAACGGCATCTGGATTCATACTCCTGAACTACAATCTGAAATCTGCCCTACCTCTCATCATCTTCTCATTGCACAAGATTGACAGACTTCAACTTGCACTTTCCTTCTTTGCTCTCTAAAACTGATCTCTAACTTTTCTTCTAGCTTTCTCACTTACAATTCCTTTCCTGTCTTTTTAGCATTTATGACTTATAAACTCCTAGCTGTAACTTCTTCTCATCATACCTATTATCTAGTACTATAAACAAATGTCTAACCAAATAATATCCCATTTTCTGTACCCTCCTTCTCAAGACTGTCTTGTATCCTGTGAGTGTCTAGCCTGTATCGTAAGGTTGTTGATTATTAATGTCGGATGAGACATTATTTCTGGTGAACAATTTGTTATTATCTATCCCACATCTTGGTTAGTACGAAGTGTATGTGGTTTGCATGTTTGTCTGGTGGCTTAAAGGGTCAGGTGGCTGGTTTAGATTATTGAAGTTAGTTTCCTAGAACTCCAAGAATCTTGATCCTTCTTCATTCTTGACACAATATCCCAAAGCCTTCATGTATGCTGGAATAGCCATCATACTGTTACCCAACATCCACTGCAGTAATGAGCTTACAAGAGGGCCTCATAAAAATGATTCTTTTACCCATTTGTCAATCCTAGTTGTTGTAGATATACTGCAATAACTTTGTTGTTTTTCTCTTGATAAATTGGCTTAATTATCTTGCTCTTTGTTGTTTTTATTGAATATTCTCACAAGATTTGGATATATGAACCTACACTAAGTCACATTTATAAAGCATCACATTTCTATCTTGTTTGACGATTGAAATAAAAATATATGAGAATACATATTTAATTTGGTAAAGAGTTTGAGTGAAATAAAAGATTTCATGGGATTCTGAATATTTGTGAATCCCATACGTTTTCTGAGATAGTTATTGACATTAATTGGTATTGTTTATCTTTAATAGTTGTTAAATAACTGCCGACCAGGGATTATTATTTGAACAGTTACAGATGAGTGTGAACCAAAAAAGGTAGCTAGAATTATTGTTTCACTCTTTATTTCTGAAATTTAAATTTGAAGAAGAAATAGACCCACCATACTAGCAAGAATAGAGATGAGGATATGTCTCTAAGTGGACTTTTTTTTCCAGACAATTATTTTTGTTTAGACTCAAATCACACCTGGTTGAGCAGCTATATCCAGAACTGTGCTGTTCAGTATTTTTCAAGAGGGTTAAAGTGTGATTTGAGGAACAGTTGATTGTTCTTTCTAGCTGACCAAGTCACTGCATAAAAGTTCTTCCTTGTCATATTTCGAAAGTAATTGTTTGTTTGATAGGGTTGGCCACATGTCTACGTTCATTTCTGCTTGAGTTTTTTGTAATACTTTCAATAAATTAGATGTTAAATTTGTTGCCGTTTATCAAACAAACTTATTTTGTAACATACAAGCAATATAGGTTCATGCTGTTGATCTTTTGCTTTATTTTCATTACTGTTGGACATGGTCATTGTGCATTTCTAATGGCGCATGTTCTTTATAATTATGGAGCTTATTGTAAAGATAGTCTAATTAGTTTAAATTTTTAATCCACATTATTAAATTCTTAATGTAGTGTTTTATTTTCTACATATATTAACATTTTCAGCTGAATTTCTTTCTCATTTATTAAATAAAAACACAGTCTTTTGAACTTTGTGACAACACTAGATGTTGTGGTCTGTTCTATATGGACAGTAGTGTCATAATATGGTTCAATGAAATAAAGGATTCAGTACAGTATCCAGTAGTAGTAGTGATGGTTGTGATAGCAGTAGTACTAGTGGTGGTGATGGTGGTGGTAGTAGTAGTAGTTATAGTAGTAGTGCTGGTGGTGGTGATGGGAGTGATAGTTGTGGTGGTGGTGGCTTTAGATGTTGCTGTGTTGAACATCGACTTAAGATTGTGTAGACATTTAGTAATGTATATCATGTGTAAAAGAGAGCAAGAGTTTCTTGTTCTTATAATTTTTAAGTGACTTTTTAAAATTCAAAGTCACTAATCTGTTGTATTTAGCATTGGTTTCTTGAATTTCTCTTTCATCATTTAAATTGAACTGACAAATAACCAGTATTTAGAACTTCACATGTATTCTTGTATATCCAAAGGGAAAACTGAGGAGGACTTGCATCATATAGTCTGAGTTTCATTTGGTTGGAATCTACTCTTGTGTAGGTAACAGAGTACATAAGAAGGTAAAACAAAACAAGAGAGTTTGCTTATATAGCCAGTATGCTCCGCTGGATGTGTAATGTCAGTGTTCATACTCGACAGAGTGTAAGTACCTTGAGAGAAAAGCTGGACCTAAGAAGCATCAGTTGTGGTGTGTAAGAGAGACGTTTGCGCTGGTATGGTCATGTGGTGAGAATGGATGAAGATAGTTGTGTAAAAAAGTGCCACACCCTAGCGGTTGAGGGAACCTGTGGAAGAGGCAGACCCAGGAAAACCTGGGACGAGGTGGTGAAGCACGACCTTCGAACTTTAGGTCTCACCGAGGAAATGACTAGAGACCGAGACATTTGGAAGTATGCTGTGCGTGAGAAGACCCGGCAGGACAAGTGAGACCATAACCTGTGGCCTCTACATGGGATGTAGCCAGTTCACTTATGCATACTTTTCTTTCTTGGGACACAAAACTCTACTTGTGAAGACCTGTTGAGGCAAGTGAAAATCAAAATCAAAATCGATCAACACCAATGGAAATTGCAGCTGTGATACCAGTGCCGATGCTACGTAAAAGAACCATCTGAACGTGGCCGTTGCCAGTGCCGCCCCGATTGGCCTCGTGCCGGTGGCATGTAAAAAAACACCATCCGATCGTGGCTGTTGCCAGCCTCGCCTGGCACCTGTGCCGGTGGCACGTAAAAAGCACCCACTACACTCATGGAGTGGTTGGCGTTAGGAAGGGCATCCAGCTGTAGAAACACTGCCAGATCAGACTGGGCCTGGTGCAGCCTTCTGGCTTCCCAGACCCCAGTTGAACTGTCCAACCCATGCTAGCATGGAAAGCGGACACTAAACGATGATGATGATGATCATCATCATCTTATGTCATTTTAATTAGCAATGAATAAATGTAAGTTTATAAGGAAAATCTTTCAATCTAATTAAGTCTTCAGAGATTGCATAAACCATATAAATAATCTTTAGCATTATACTGAGCAGACAGCAGCATTGTTCTATCAACTACTATATATGGATATTTTTCCTGGAGTTATTATGAGTCATAGTTCATAATAATTCAGTTTATGCTCCTTTTAATCCATTGAACCATTTTGTTCCACTCATTTGGCATCCTGTTACTAATGGACACACTCTAGTCTTCCCTAGCCCACAGACAGGCTATCTCTTCCCTCCGTCTTTTCTATTACTCCTTGGAGTTGCCTAGTCTCATATCTCCACCATTTTCGCATCCCTGACTCGCTCATCTCTCTACTCCTTATTCCCTTCCATGCACTAACCATTACGCCCTATCCTTCCTCCTAGGAACATTGATTCTCTAGTATCGCCTTTCTAATATTTTTCCTGCAGGTGTTTTGCAAAAGTTAAATGGAACAATCAGTTTCATCAGTCTCAGAGGCCTGCATGGGGCATGGACGCTTCTCCTTCCCCCAGATGCAGCAAGTAAAAACAAAAAATCCTGGTTTTCCTTGTCTTTAGCTCATCAAATCTTTAAATCTCAGGAGCAATAATACTTTGACCTTGAAAATTGATAAAGTGAAGAAATGTTTTTTTTTTTAAATTAAGAGAAATTTGAAGCCTCATCCAACTTGAATGTTTTCTTGTTAACAGATTTATCAGTGAAAATATCAGATATACTTGTGATATTTGTTTTGTAGATGACAATTTTTTTAATTACATAATCATTATTATTTTAACTTACATTTTTCCACACTTGCATGAATTAGAGAAAAGTTAGAGGAAAATTGGGGCATATGGCTCTTTCAGTCACCTGTTTCCAAATAAAATAAATATTTCCTGCTGTCCTTTGAATAGTGAACAGTTCAGTGGTTGGACATGCTTTTGCAGAGTATTTTGCAGAGTATTGTAAAGAAATGATACTGTTAACCATTCCTCCATCCATCAATCTGAACAAACACATACACACTCATGATGGGCTGTTTCTTGTTTCTGTTTACCAAATTTCATGCACAAGGCATTGATAAACCCATGGCTGTTGTAGAAGACACCTTACACCCACTTCACAAAATCTTGAGTCAGAATCTATTTGGTTCAGTTTATTACAATTTGTACTCCGTTGGTTTTCTGGTAACAGATTTAATTTTTTTAGTTTGATATACTGATTGAGATAATTTAAGTTTTTTCTTAAATATTGTTTTGATATTTATTTTTAGATATAAGGTGGTGAGCTGGCAAAATTGTTAGCACACTGAGCAAACTGCTTAGCAGCATTTTGTCTGTTTCGAAGTCCTGAGTTCAAATTCCGCTGAGGTTGATTTGTCTTTCATCCTTTCGGGGTTGATAAAATAAGTACCAGTTGAGCACTGGAGTCAATGTAATTGACTTACCTGTCCTCCAAAATTGCCAGCCTTGTACCCAGATTTGAAATCAAATTTATTTGATTTCAAATAACTCCATCATCATCATCATCATCATCATCATCTTCTCCACTTTTCCATGCTTGCATGGGTTGGGCAGAGTTTATTGAGGCAGATTTTTTTTTTATAGTTAGATGCTCTTCCTGTCACCAACCCATACCTCTTTCTAAGCAAGGTAATATCTCCTCATGGCCAGACATATATTTCCACAGAATATTGGAAATGAATGGCATTCATTTACAACAAACATATGATGCCAAGATATGGAGACACGCACGCACGCACGCGCGCGCTGGGCATTTTTCAGTTTCCATCTACCAAAACATACATATTCTTAATAGAAATTTGAATCTCATTACTTTCATTAATCCAAATGTTTAAAATTGAAAATTATTTCTACAGTTTGTAATATTGTCTTTGAAAACAATAATTTCTTCAGTTGAGTACCTTTTGTTGACCCTTGCACAAATCGAGAGGCAGACTTGATCTCAGAGGTGAGAACCTGCAGGAACATAACTGTAAGCTGCCTTATTATTTCTGTCACTTCAACACTCTGCTGCTGTTGATGATTTGTAACATAGGCACAATATTGCATATGAGAGGGAGGCAGGGATATATTGAATGGTTGAATTAACATGTTCAGACTTTGAAAATAAAGGTAGATGATGTGAGGCATTTAGTCAGAGATTTTTTGTCACTTCACCCCTTTGATGCTACTAGTTTCTGAGTTAGGCACAAGAATGAGAATCTATTCCATTGACCCCAGTACTTGACTGGAACTTTATTTTATTGATTCTGGAGGTATGAAAGACAAACTTGACCTAGAAAGAGCTGCAATAATCACCATAAAGCATTCTATCTGACACTCTAATCAGTCTGATAATCTACCACTCGAATAATAACTGCAATAAAAAAATAAAAGAAATTTTTTTTTTAATTTTCTGCTATAGGTTCAAGGCCTGAAATTTGGTGGCAAGGGACTAGTTGATTACATCAACACTTGTACTCAATTGGTCCTTTATCTTGTCCACCCCAAAAAGACGAAAGGCAAAATCGACCTTTGTGCTATTTGAAGTCAGAATGTAAAGTTGGAAGAAATACCACTAAGCATTTTTTCTGGTATACTAACGATCCTGCCAGCTCTTAATAATAATAATCCTTTCTACTATGGGCAGAAGGCCTGAAATTTTGGGGGTAGGGTTAAGTTGATTACATCGAACCCCAGTAATCAACTGGCACTTGATTTATTGACCCCGAAAAGATGAATAGCAAAGTCAACCTCGGTGGAATTTGAACTCAGAACATCAAGGCAGACAAAATACTGCTAACCATTTCATCCAGTGTGCTAATGATTCTGCCAGCTTGCCATCTTAGTAATAATAATTATAAAAAAAAAGAATAATAATACTTTCTGATTTTGGTACGAGGCTAGCCATTTTGAGAGGAAGAGGTAAGTTGATCACCTCAATCTTAGTACAACATTGGCATAATGTGACACATTTTGTGGGAGGGAGCAAACTGTCTCCAGTATTTGGCTGCTATCTACTGACTCTGCAAGGAGGAAAAATTAAGTGAAGCCATGCAGGATTTGATCTCAGAACAACTAAATATTTCTGCTTAGGTGCAGGTATGGCTGTGCGGTAAGAAGTTTTCTTCTCAATCACATGATTCCAAGTTCAGTCCCACTGTGTGACACCTTGGGCAAGTGTCTTCTACTATATAGCCTCAGGCCGACCAAAGCCTTGTTAGTAGATGTGGTAGATGGAAACTGAAAGAAACCCAGTGTATGTGTGTGTGTCTTTGTGTCTGTGTTTGTCGTCCTCCACCACTGCTTGACAACCGGTGTTACTATGTTTATGTCTCAGTAACTTAGCAATTTGACAAAAAGAGAATGATAGATTAAGTACCAGGCTTAAAAAAAGAAAGAAAAAAGTAATGGTGTTGATTCATTCAATTAAGAATCCTTGAAGGTGATGCCCCAGCATGGCCACAGTCTTATAACTGAAACAAGAAAAAGATAAAATGTGAAATATAAGAGAGGGAGGAGTGGTGGCATTGGAAACTGTTGATATGTAAGCAAGGAAAAGAGCCAAGCTTTTGTTTTTGTTTTCATGTTGGTCAATAACTCCCTACTGGATCATAGTCACTGAATAGATGCACACGTGCATGCATGCACCCACCACATAGACTCTGATAGTTTGTGATAACTCCTCCCTTAGAGCAGTGTCACCTTAGAAATAGAATGTGTTATCCTCTTTTAACTTGCTTTGTCTCTGCTAAAATGTTTCTGTTCACTTTTTATTATATTTTTTATTCTTTTATACTTTTTGTTTTATTTTTATTCTATATATATATTACAAATTTGTTGAAGTAAATATAGAGAAACTGCAGAATAAAGTTGACATTAATTGCTTAGTTGTTTCTGAAATAAAAACACTTTTGTTTTTAAGTGCAACATTTAATAGCGAATCTCCTTTTATTAGAATTTTATATCCTAACAAAACTTCTTGTGTTTGATTCATTTTAAATGTCCCTTGTTTAAATATGTTATTATTTAAAACATTTTAGTGTCAGTTAGAAATATACTCATTTAACAATTTTCAATGTTTAGCAAAAACAATGTGCCAAAATATAAAATTTTCATTGTGTAACGAGACTTTAGTCTGATTACATAGTTATGGAATCTTGTTTAAATGAAATAATTTGAAGTAAACAGTTGTGACTAATAAAAATGACTACAAAAGATAACTTTCTTTCAGACACAATATCAAATGTTGTCATACATTAAGGTGATATTTAGTGTTTAAGGTTGTTTATTTTACTGCACTGGGTTGAAGGTAATCTGTTGTGTAAATAATTACTACATAATAGTTGCCTAATGAACTTTAGTCAATTGATGGTTCTTTCAAACTATTTTAATGATTTGTTTGAGTGATCTTTGTGTCTGTTTGAAGGTATTGAATCATTACTCGACTGTATTGATAGCACGCCCTCCAATGCTTTGGAATAAAACTAATTGTTATATATTTACTGTATACCATAGTTGGTTATTTCTTTAATTCTTGCTCAGTAAAATATTGGGGAAACTATAATACTGAAATTTTTGGTAACTTACCCTGCTGCTCCTACATGTTGTCTGTTCTCATGTAGGAAATGATTAGTGCAAAACACTTGGCATGCACAGTGAAATTGAATGTACTAAGTGTGTGTGTGTGTGTTCTTCCTTAGGTATAATTGCTTCAAAAGCAAGCATATACATATTGATATTATGTATACTTTTAAATACTGTTAAAATTTTGCAAACATGCAGTAATACTTGTAGTTGTCTTTTTAAAGAAGTTTGTGAGTGCATTTACCAATACTGTTAAATATTTCACACTATTTTGGATAATTATAAAAATAAATTTCATTTACAAAGTTAAATATTTGACACTCTTTTCATATTTGCTTTTCTTTTTTCTATCAGGAAAATTTCTATTCTTTTAATCTGTTGTCATCTCTGTAACTGGTGTAGTTGAAAATCTTAAAATGAAGAATTTCAGTAGTCAAATATTTATTTATTCTGTATACTGTGGAAATAGTTTGTTGTTTGACCTTTTCTGATGAGAAATCTAACGATGGGTGTTTAACTAACTCTATTGGATTTAGAGGTTGGAAGAATGGACCCTTGAGAAGATAAGGGAAATAGCTACAAATAAGAACTGCATTTGGGATCATTGACTCCATCTTACTTGTTACTTGAACTTCAACTTTCTTGTGGGATAGTTTCTGTTATTTAGCCATAAGTTACAATGTAATAGTTCAATTGTCATTCCATTCCTCTGGTATGGCAATGGGACCTAATTTCATGCTGAGTCTACTATAATATATATATATATGACTGTATTATTTAATAACCGAAACACTGTTTATAATTTGCAGATTTTCAAATGTTTCAACAACACACTGTAGTTAGTCATCTGTTTTTCCTTGCAAAGATATATTTGAGTTTAATGAATCAAATGTTTATGTTTTCAGTTTGAGTAATTGATATTTCTTAATTTTAATGAAATAAGTTACCTGCTGTCCATTTTATTATGTTATTCATTGGAATCTAATTATTGGCTTTGCTAGCTGATCATTTCAGTATTGAAAGTTTGTTTAGTAAGAGATGTTGATATTATCTGACATCATCACATGCAGCAGCAGCAGCAGCAGCAGCAGCATCTGTTCTATTCTGGGAAACTAGGCTGCTGCCGTCTACTGCTGCTGTTTTACAACATGTACGCATTAACTATTTGTATTTCTAGAATATAGCACTTCATTTTTACCTACAACTTGCTACAGAGAAATCCTTTACAACTCTCTGCCTCTACCATTCCTTTGAGATGTTAGTATCGTAGAAAGACTGTTATGACCTGAATCAATTGCTATGTAGAACAACAACACAGCAAGGTCACACTGTCCTAATGACATTGATGCTGTAACCAATTACAGCTACAATAATCGACAATAGGAAAATAACATTATTTATATTCACTCCTGTAAATAACTTTTCACAACTTGTATACACAGAATCATAGAATAATAAATATGAATGTACACGCGTGCCCCCCCCCCCCTACTGTACAAGTTCTGAATTGCTTCATCTAGTGTTTTCATTCTCTTTTGCTTTCTATGATTCATTCTCGAATTTTTACTATGAAACTGAAGAGTGTTGTATACATAACACTAGATGAGGTTAGAGGTTTGCTCAAGGCTATCTGCAGCATCAATTCTAATAACTCTCACAGCCATTAATCTTACTACTTTCACCTTCAGCCATAATAGCCAATTCATTAATGTTGTTTTGTTTTGACTAAATATTTTCACATTCCCCATGCAAAGTAGTGACATTAGAACAATCTTTTGCCAGTGTATCTGAAGACAGCTTTATTGAACTGGTGACGTAGGTTTATGTTGGATATTGTGCAGTCAGTTGGGAGACACTTGTTTCTATTAGAAATATTTACATATCTTCCTCGTTATGTGTAAAGTTGATAACAATCTGTTGTTAACTAGACATAAAATGGAAGATTTGAAGTTAAGGGCTACTATTGTTTGTAAACCCCTGCATTGACAGGGTGAGTGTGAATCTAAAGGGTTGATGGGTTAGTGTCAGGGCATGACATGTATAGAAGATAGTCCCAAATTAGTGCAGAGTATGTAATGTATTATAGGAATACATACACATTAGTCGAGCAATGATGAGGTTTGATGTATGATAATATTAAGGAAGTAGTTCCACATAAACTGATTTATGAATGTTTGTGAAAAAAAAAGAAAAGAAAAAAAGAAAAAAGTTGCTTCTAATAATATTTTTCAAATGACCATTATTGCTCTACAGTAAATATTCACTGACTGTACAACTAATAATATCTACTGAAAATATGACCTAATTGACAGTTATAATAAATAGCAGGCTTTCAAACTAGATTTATCAGAGATGTCAGTGATGAAGAGGACATGCCTGTAAATCTGCAGACACACAGACACAAATATACTCCCCCACCTCACACTTGTGTCTAAATAAACAATACTGTGTAGTAGTTCAGTATGCTTGAGTAAGAATTGCCCTGGTGCAATGGGGGTGGGGTGGGGGTGTTTATGGCTCAATGTAGAGGAGGGGCTGTATTGATGGCATTCACAGGTCCTCCCATGCTGCTGGGGGTGAATATGGTTTATGTTCCACAGTAAATGGAGGTAGGGAGAGATAGATTCCAGAGGTCGGATTTGTGGAGAGTTTGTGAGGTGTGACACAATATGACAAGGATAAAAGGGTGGACTCAGGTGGACATGGAATTCAACTAGCTAGCTCAGAGGTGCAGTGGCCATAGTAAAAGTGGTTGAGAGGAGATGAGAGAGAGAGAGAAAGGGTGGGGCAGTCTATTGGGGAGAGCTTGTATTGGTGAGTTTTTGTCAATCAGGCTGATGGTTTTGTTTTTGATGTTTGTAGAGCAGCAGCAGCAGCAGCGTTGTCCCAGATAAGGGAACAGTATTCAAATGTAGATGTTAGTGTAACAATGTGTATGTGTGGTAACAGCTTGGATGTTGATTAAAAACCAAATAAGAATATTGTTTCATAATAATGTTTAATAACAGCATGTAAGTTTACACAAGTTTTAGCATCTATTATAATTTTATGGGGTTTCCATACTCTAGTGGGTTAGATAGTGCTGCAAATCCTATAGTTTCTTTTGTCTTTTCACCAGTTTCTGTCATTAGACTACAGCCATACTGAGGCAGCATCTGTGAGGGATTTTGTCACTTATATCGACTCTACTGCTTTGGTACTCTTTCATCAATCTTATAAGATACAAAAGCAGAGTGAACATTAGTGTAAGTGGAGATAACTCAGTTGGACATAAATAATCTAAGGTATTTCTCATTGAAATTACCTGTCAATACCAACTGGCTTGCTAAGGGTTGTCCATTAAATTTGATGATGGCCAGCCTCTCCTTCAAATTATAGACCGCCTTCTACAATTGTGGATTCTATGAAGAGTATACTAAATGGGTAACATCAGTGGAAGATGTAACTAATTGCATTTGAAGAATTGCAACTGTTACTGCCTATGATATACCTGCCATGTACTGTCACGAGTGAGGAAACTATGTAAGTGGCAGTCTTATATTGTCACAGCTATTTGTGATACTTAAGTTGCCACAACAACAACATCCACTCTTAAGAACCAGGGGTCCATGTTGCAGTAGAAAATATTTGTGCAGTGCACTGGGGAGGTGCACATTTTCCATTATTGCTGTTTTTGCTTTGAAAGGTATAGACCTACTAGCAAAACTGCTCCATCTTCAGGACATTACTGGAAATCCAGTCTTATCAGAAACCGCTTTAAAGCTAACTGCCAGTTGTTTTTTTTTTTTACCTTGAGTGTATTCTTCAGGCTTTTGTTTTCTTAAGTTTACCCACAAGGTAGCAGTGTGGTGCTGATAGATCATCTCACTATAGCTATGGAACTACCTCTCTTCTAGATAGATGTTCTGATAAGAATTCAAAGTCTATGATGTTTTTTTTACCAGAACTTGTTTGCCATCTTAATTATTTCTATGCCCCTGTGCACTATTGCAAGATGTTGTTGATCAAGTGAACCTCACATGCTAATGGACCCCCCCCCCCCAACACATTTATTGCACTATGTATACAAGGTAGTATAGCAAAACTTGTTTCTTGAATGTAGAAGTTCTGCAATAGCTAGGAAAAACTGGATGTGTAATGTTAGTGGTGCATGAAGGATGGTGGATAGATGAGTTGAGAGAAAAAGCTGGATATATGAAAAATCAGATGTAGTGTGTAAGGGAGAAGACTGTTGGTTCAGGAATGTGATTTGTTTGGGAGATAGTGTTATGTGTCTGAAGAAGTGCTGAGAGTTTGAAGTTATTAGTTTGAAGTGCAGAAGAGGATGAGCTAAGAAGACATAGGACAAAGTGGTGAATGCTGACCTCAGCAAGGTGGATTTCGCAAAGACCCATTATGAATGGTGATATGTAGTTCTGGAGAAGACCAACCCACTGACACAAGCATGGTAAAATGATTAATAAGTTGGTGGTGTTGATGGCGGTAGGGTTGTATATTAGATCTCTCACCATTTTATTCCTATTAAGTCTCCATCTACTGCTCTCTTTATTATCACCTATCCTCTTCACTGTATATCACCTGTGTATCGAATGGTATTTCATTTGATTTGACCTGTCTCTATTCGATATCCTCTCTGTCATCACACTGCCTCTTATGTGATACTTCCTTGCCATTGACCATCTGTTGCTAGTTTCCACTCACTCACTCACTCTTATTACATCTAATTTTTGTTGCTATCCTCTCTTGCTGTTCATAGTTTTCCTATTCAACATGCAACTACCATCACTATCTCTCATCCATTACTCCTCCCTTCCCTGCCATCCTCTCTTATTATTCTCATTCCTCTCTTCCCATTTTACTCATGCTCTTCTTTCAGCCTCTTAGTTACTTTCTCTTTCCTCTACTCACCTTCTCAGTCATGTTTCCCTTGAAAGAACATAGAGGACACTCTTTAGTCTTGCAGTGAACAAGGCATCCTCTTGGTTTTTCTCACTTCCAGTGTCACAATAAAATGTACCCAGTACAAGTGGTTGGAGATGGGAAGGACATCGTACCAATAAAACAAAGTCAAAATTTGAATGTATGGGCAAGTTGTATCTACAGATAAGAACTAGCTTGGATTATGATCTGTCTAACCCACTCTAGCATGAAAGACAGATGTAAAATGATGATCATACCTATTTATCTAACCCCACCCCATCTCATATGCCAAGCTTTCACAGACTCTCTGTCCACCAAATTTAATGTGCAAGCTATTGATAAACCTAAAGCTGAAGTAGAAAATACTTTCCCAAAGTGGTGTACTGTGGGATTGAACCCACAACCAAGATGGCTGCAAAGTGAACAAAGTGGCTAGTATCATAGTCAAGTATCTGAAATACAAAAATATTTTACATATTGACTTCTGTCTGTCTTTATACATATTGGATCATCCCATAAATAATGCAGTTTTTTTATACTTCTTTTATTTTTCAAAATTAAGATAAACAAAGTTCTTTTTAAATCTAAAATATACTCTTGTTCATTTTCTACACTAAACCTTTATCGGCAGTAATATGACATCATGGTTATGTTGGCTGAATAGGTATAATTATTAGTTTCTCATTGGTTAAAATTACTGCTCATATTTGAATTCTAACTTTTGCCAAAGAGAAATCTTTCATGAAATACGGTTCTTAGATTTCAGGTATGAACAGTTATAAAAACCCTGATTTTTGGGAAATAGATCAGTGTTCGTTGGGTGTTACTTGATTCCAGACACTCACTTTCTTGAGATATTGGTCATTGTCATGCCAAGTCTCTTATCTGATTCAACAAGGCTATTTTGAATTGTTGTTCAGAACTCTTGTAGCTTAGTTATGGAAGAATTAGTTAATATAAATTTTATGCCGTAACTCTACAACAGTCTTCTTTTGACTTATAAAAATGTACTGTAAATATTAAATGTATGTAAATAAACTAATTTAGTAAATACTTTCTTTTTTTTCATTTTCTTCAACCTGTTGATGAAATTTATTTCTGCAACTATGAAACTGTTATTGTAGTGATGAAAAAGAGCGAGCTTTATTATTTTCAACATATATGCATGTTCAGCATCTTAGGGTGTATAATTCACCTCAGTGTTTATGTAGTCTGAGCTAGGATTTATGTATGGTGATAAATACTTATAATTAAGTTATAAGTAAAGGGTTTATCACCCTAGTTTCCTACTCAATAAATATTTATATTTATTATCTCTTCCAAGTCAAAACCGTTATAAATTGGTGATCAACTGATGTGGATTCCAAATTCTACTCGGGAGAATAATCACTGTTATAAATTGGTGACTCCAACATGATAAATAGATAAAATCATCTAATTATTACAGACAAATTTCTACTATTATACATTGCTTCTTATCATTTCTTCTCAATGTTCACACCAGTTATAAACTAGGCGATCCATCCTGTTATAATCCACCGTTATAATGACATTGTAAATGTTTTGAGTGGAAAATTGAGTATAAAAGGCATTAGATATGGTGTGTAGAAGAGAAGACTGTGCTGGTATTGATATATGATGCATATTGATGAAGACATTGGATAAAGAAGTGCCAATTACTAAATATCGAGAGAATCTGTGGAAAAGGAAGACCCAGGAAGATGTAGGATGGTGAAAAATGATCTTCAGATGCTGCACAGAGAAGATGAGAAAGGATGAAGACAATTGGAAATTTGCTGTACTTGAGAAGACCTGTCCAGCTACGTAAAATTGTGGCCATAGAGGCATGTTCTTCATGTACATGTAGTCCTGATGAACCTCTTCTGTATATTCCATTTTCCCAATACCTCTTCTCCCCACCTGCTCTATTCTCCTCCCCTCTATCTCCAATTCCTCCTTGCCAGCCTACATGCACACAGTGTATTCCTACCAACTCTCTTCCCTACAGCATATTCTCCTCATACTCCCTCCCTCTACCTGTACCCACTCACTACATTCCTCATCCTCCTCTATTCCCCCCTCTCCTTTTGTAACCCTCTCCACTCCATGGTCCTCTTCACTGTATACACCTCCCCTGTAACCTGGGCATATGTCCTGTCACATCTTTGCCATCTTCTCTCTCTCTCAATTCTCAGTCTCTCCCCTCTCGGTTGAGGGGACTTTGTCTTGCTGGTCACTTGGTGATCTTGCCAGTACTGGTGCCAAGTAAAAAGCTCCCATTCCACACTCTGTGATAGTGGTTGGTGTTAGGAAGGGCATCCATCCATAGAAACCATGCCAAAGCAGACAGTTAAGGTTGGTGCAGTCTTCTGGCTTGCCAGATTCTGTTGAACTGTCCAACCCATGCCAGCATGGAAAATGGATGATGATGATGATGATGATGAAATTTATAAATACAAAATATAAAACTTATGTATCATCAACATATTATAGTGTCTTGAGTGAAACTATTTTACGTTGTCAGAAGAAAAGTTAGGAGAAACAGTACCAGCTCCTCCAGTTGACCAATATAAATGAGTAGCTTATCTGTTGTTGTTCTAATCCAGCAGACTATGATCATGAATATTTCAGCCGTGACTAATTCATATATTTGTATCTCCGTGTCTTGTCTTTCCTTTATTAAGGATGTAGGATGTGATTTGAAGTCATTAGAGGAGGTGAGTGAAAGGAGGCTTTTCTTACTGTGTGTGTAATCTAGGTTATAGACTATATGTAAAAACTCTTGCAAGTCATCACTGAACCAATAATGTTTAAGTTTGTATTGTTCCTTGTGTTGGTTACATCACGGTGCTTGAGAGCTGTGACATATGTCATACTATACACTGCTTGTATGCTTGTATAGCTCTTGCAAGCTGTTCAGCTGTTCCATTACATTGCAAACACTATGGACATGTTCATGAAGTTCCTCTCACAGCATTCTCTTTATCTGTTAGCCAAGTTTCTCAAGTTCAAATTGATTTCGTAAAAGTAACCAACTTAACTCCTTTTCTCTTTGCTTTAACTATGGCATGTTGATGATGACAATGATGGTATCATTGCCTGGTCCACTGATTAATTATCTGTTCTGATGATAATCTGCTTCAACTCTGGTTTGAGGTTTTGAAGGATCATTAGATATGTGTCTCAGTGCTTTCATTCAACCTGTTTGAAGGAGCATCCATATTTCCCTCTAAGTTATATGCACCTCTAATTAGAAGAATGAAAGTTATATTAAAATAATCTAGTCCTAGAAAACACGTGTTGGACATAGATGGAATGTCTTTGGTTCTAGATCAATTTCATGAGGGCTGGCCTGTGGGCTAAACAACAACCTGTGCAACCTCATTAAAAGTACACTCCACTGCCATCTCTTCTATGTAGCAGCATTGTTTTAATGAGAGTGGTGGTGGAGGTGTCATGATAGGTGTGTGTGTGTGAGATAGAGAGGGGAATGTAAAGGGGTATACATGTGTGTGTGTGCTTGTGGTGTAAGTTGGTAGGTGTATGTGTGTGTGGTTGAGAGAGATTTGTAAGTTGGTACTTGTGCTGTGTGGTACAATTTGACAGCAAGCCCATAACATTTAGATCCTCCATATCAATTTGGATTGTGTAGATTTAACCTGTTTTGTTACTGATGTTACATTTTTTAGCATAACACAGCATTCCTGTGAGTGTAAAAACATCTTGAATGGGAGGTGGGATCATAGACGATGGGCAGCAGATAGAGCGTGTTGGGTGATTGGAGAGTATCTACCTTTGTATCATATTCTTGGTTCAAAATCCTGCAGGGTTGGTGAAGTTCCTGGAATTTGGTTAAATGACAGATATCTCTCCTTTTCTTCACAAATGTACTTTATTGATTGATCGATTGAGAGAGAGAGAGAGAGAGAGAGAGAGAGATTAATCTTGAGTGATAGTTTAGTTTGTCAGGTAGAAAAAGGTATTGAAGGCATTGCTTTTGGAGTAATTTTGTTGTTTCATTACACCTTGTGTTGAGTGTAGATTGTATGTGAAAGAGACTTTGTTTCATGTATGTAAGTGTACATGATGTAACTTTGACTTTGTTTTCTTTATATGTATCTGTGTATATGTGTACACACACTATCTCACTTTCATTATCAACTTATATATCCGAAATATAAGTTATATAACATCATTGTTTCAATGCCCACTTTTCCATGCTTGCATATGTCAGATGTAGTTTATTGAGGCCGGATGCCCTTCCTGTCACCATTTCCAAGCAAGGTAGTATTTCCTCGTGGCCAGACATGCTTTTCACAGAAGGCGGGAAATGAATGAAATCTATTTACAACACTCTTACGAGAAACGAGCATAAACATGCACGTATAATATATATGTGTGTGTGTGTGTGCATTTATATACATACATATACATGCATATATATATATATATGTGTGTGTGTAGTTATATACATACATATACATGCATATATATATATATATATGTACATATATGTATATATATACATGTAGATATACATGTATATACAGGCATACCTCAGCTTAAGTCATTTCAATTTAAGTCGTTATTTATTATATGTTGGTTTTCAAAAATAATATATGGAAAAATAAAAATCAAGTTAAGTCATTTTACTCAAGTTTTCGTCTGTCTGTCATAAATTTTGGAATTGTAAAATCACTAGAGAACCATTAAAGGCACATAAAATCAGGTTACTGTATAATAAATAAGAATAAAAGCATGTAAAATATGTACAGTAAATGTTAAGATACTCACCATAAAGTAGTGTAGCTTAGTGAATGAAATCATGGAATCAGTTGTGTTGTCTTATTTATTGGTCTTTCAGAACTCGTATTGCACTGTAGTTCCAATATCTATTGTTAGGCGTTGTTGTCACTCGTGATTCCTGTGATTGTTTTGAATTCAGATTTATTTACATCTGTTTATCAGCTACTTTCTCATTCTCATTTATTTGTGATTCTTTATTTTTTGCCCCCATGGCTACTAAGAAAATTCATATTGAAAGTGCTAAGCCCCATGCTATAACACTAGAAGATAAACTGGCTGTGATAAAACACCATGGAAAAAGTGAAAAAGTGGTAGCAATGCATGATCTTTCAGGATGAGTTGGACAACTGTATTGACGATTGTATATAAGGACAAGATTTTAGAAGATATGGAATCTGAAGTCCCAGGGATGAAGAACACTGTCATCAATAAGAAAAGAGGCAAAATCTTTGAAGAAATGGAAAGATTTCTTTCTCTTTGGATTGTTAGGTTGAATTGTCAGTATGCTACTATTAGTCAAAAAAAAATCATTCAAGAGAAAGCGTTGTATTTTTGTTTGATGACCAGAAGAAAAAATATCCAGATGAGAAAGATGTAGAGTTCAAGGCAAGTCAAGGATGGTTCATGAGATTTAAGGAGCAAAGAAGTTATCACTCCATTAAGAATCAAGGTGAAAGTGCATCAGCTGATGAACAAGCAGCAGTGGAATTTCCTAATGCATTAAAGAAAATCAGAGAAGAAAACAGGTTTCTTCCCAAACAGATTTTTAATGTAGATGAAACTGGATTGTATTGGAAAAAATTGCCAGACCGTTCATTCATTTCCAAGGAGGAGAAAACTTCCAGGACACAAGGTCTCAAAAGGTGTGATCATTATGTTAGGAGGGAATTGTTGGTTTTGCCTAGAGACAAGTTAATTCGGCTTAAATCATTTTTTTGCTCAAGTCGTATCTCCTGGAACCAGTTAACAATGTAGGGTGAGGTATGCTTGTATATACATATGTATGAATATATCTATCTATCTATCTATCTATATATATATATATATATATATATATATATATATAGACGTCAAGAGACACCCTTACCACCGCAAGTTCTCCGACAGAAACACACTACATAAAAGGCTAGCGATTCATTTTCTTTCTTTTGCTAGCCTTTTATGTAGTGTGTTTCTCTCAGAGAACTTATGGTGGTAAGAGTGTCTCTTGAGGTCTATTTTTCAGTGAGTGGTGAGGCACAAGCCAAGCCCTTGTTATAATTATTTATAAAATTTACCTATGAGGTTTTATTTCCGCGCTGACCACTTGGTATAAATCATTAATGATTTTACCCTTTTATTATTATTATTATATATATATATAGGTAAATATATATGTGTGTGTGTGTATATATATATATATATATATATTATATATATATATATATATATATAATAATAATAATTATTATTATTATTTGAGGGAATAAAATCGAAATTTACAATGAAAAAATTCAATTTAGAAATACTAAATCAAATTTCACACAATATAATATATATATATAAAATTAGAAAAAAATCCACCTTTTATCAATTCAAAATGAACAATTAAATTACACCATCTAGAAAATTACTTATAATAGAAATATTAAAATTAAAATTTAATTCTATTAATAAAATCTTTAATATTATTAATAAGTTTTAAAATATATTCTTTTCTAGATGGTATAGGAATATCCTTCAATGATGAATTCCAAAAGAGTGGTTCTATTTTACCTATAAGTTCCATAACCGACGATAATGTGGGTAATTTATCAGAAACATTAGTTATAAATATAATAATAATTATTATTTGAGGGAATAAAATCCAAACTTACAAGGAAAAAAATTCAATTTAGAAATACTAAATCAAATTTCACACAATACGTTATTATTATTATTTTTTTGCAATTTACTTAATCATTGACATTTTATTGTTATTTTATTTTAATATTTCTATTATATGTAATTTTCTAGATGGTGTAATTTAATTGTTCATTTTGAATTGATAAAAGGTGGTTTTTTTTCCAATATATATATATATTTAACAATTGCAGCGTGGAAGGTGTTTGTAAGCCATTTAAGAAACACACAAAAGCCGTTCGATTCACTTCACCATTTAAGTTTAATTTGTCAAAATATTTTCGTCGCTATAAGACCGCGACCTGTTCACTGACAAAAATCTATGCTGCACAGATGCAGCACAAACACCTTCCACGCTGCAATTGTTTCCGTTCCAGCACACGATCTCATTTCAAATCACTTGCTATGCAAGTATCTCTCCCTAATATATATATATAGGCGCAGGAGTGGCTGTGTGGTAAGTAGCTTGCTTACTAACCACATGGTTCCGGGTTCAGTCCTACTGCGTGGCATCTTGGGCAAGTGTCTTCTACTATAGCCTCGGGCCGACCAAAGCCTTGTGAGTGGGTTTGGTAGATGGAAATTGAAAGAAGCCCCTCGTATATATGTATGTGTGTGTGCATGTTTGTGTGTCTGTGTTTGTCCCCCTAGCATTGCTTGACAACCCATGCTGGTTTTTTTACGTCACCGTCACTTAGCGGTTCGGCAAAAGAGACCGATAGAATAAGTACTGGGCTTACAAAGAATAAGTCCCGGGGTCGATTTGCTCAACTAAAGGCGGTGCTCCAGAATATATATATATATATATATATATATATATTCTTTTACTTGTTTCAGTCCTTTGACTGCGGCCATGTGGTTAGGTAAGTAATCTACTTACCACACACACAAACACACACAGTAATAAGAAAATGGAGGGGATCAATAGATGGTTCATCAACTTTTAGACATTATATTATGTAACTTATTTATTTATTTACTAATCTGACAATTACTATAATATACATACATGTATAACATATTATGCTTTACATATTTATGTATATGTATATATAGGAAGTTATATGGCGTTAGGAAGGGCATCCAGGTGTAGAAACACTGCCAGATCAGACTGGAGCCTGGTGCAGCCTTCTGGCTTCCCAGATCCCTGGTCGAACCGTCCAACCCATGCTAGCACGGAGAACGGACATTAAACGATGATGATGTATATATATATATATATATAATATATATATATATATTCTTTTACTTGTTTCAGTCCTTTGACTGCGGCCATGTGGTTAGGTAAGTAATCTACTTACCACACACACAAACACACACAGTAATAAGAAAATGGAGGGGATCAATAGATGGTTCATCAACTTTTAGACATTATATTATGTTAACTTATTTATTTATTTACTAATCTGACAATTACTATAATATACATACATGTATAACATATTATGCTTTACATATTTATGTATATGTATATATAGGAAGTTATATGGCGTTAGGAAGGGCATCCAGGTGTAGAAACACTGCCAGATCAGACTGGAGCCTGGTGCAGCCTTCTGGCTTCCCAGATCCCTGGTCGAACCGTCCAACCCATGCTAGCACGGAGAACGGACATTAAACGATGATGATGTATATATATATATATATATATATATATATTTTTTTTTTTCTTCTCTAGTCTCAGCTCAGAGCTGCGGCCATGCTGATGCACCGCCGTTTAAAAGTAAGGTCAAGTTCGCTACAGGGTCATTGGTTTAAGTTAAAGAGACCGAATGGAGGATTCGGGATCAACTTAGCAAGATCGACAGGCCTAGACTGTATAAGGGTGATAGACTGAGTCGAGCACTTCCTAATGAGAAGAGGGAGAATGAACGTTATCACATATATGTATATATGTATATATATATGTATATATATAATAGTGTAATAAATATAATATATGCATACATACATACATATATGTACGTACCTACATCTACATGTATATATACATGCATATATAAATATATATACGTGAGTACAGGACACTACAAATAGACGTAGAACTCAATGAGAAACGAAAACGTAAAAACAAACATGGAAACAGACCTTTTTTTTAACAACGAAAAAACAGAGTACAAGACAAACAACACAAGGAAAATTCCCCTTCATCAGCTGTCCCTAGTACGACTCCATGCGTGTTTCGAAGGTGAGGACAGAACACGACTCGCGAACTAGCCCTTCCTGCGAAAGAATTAAATAAAATTCCTTCGCAGAGGGGTAAAAACAAGGAAAGAAAAAAATGTGATAAAAACAGGACGTAAAAACAATACAAATAAAATTACAAAATAAAAATACAATTACAAAAAAATACAGTACAAGAAATAAAAACAAACAATGAGGGCCTTTTTTGGCCTAGACGAGGAAAGATTCTTAAGAGCGCAGGAAGAAAGTGTGTTCACTGTTAGAAAAAAATCCCATTTTCCATAGCGGTGTCGTATGAAATTGTCACCCATAATTATAACCCTAGTATCGATCTATTGCATTTCAATCTATTTTAGATTTAGGGTTAGTTAGGGTTAGGGGTGGGGGAAGGGTATCTTTTTTCTTCACAAATGTAAATAAACCCAATCTGTTTCTTAAAGGAGGGACATATTCATACAGCACTGAATGTTGTTTACCTAAATGGAGGTCAGCGATTGGTTAAAATTGCCGAAATGCTCGAAATTAAAGACGAAATATTTTACAACATATAGAATTTTCTCAATAAAGCCAAGAAAAAATGATGTTTTATAAACACATTCTACCCGTATATGAAGTTTAAAAGTATTTAGTTAACTAGAAATTATGTTACAGAGTGCCGTTCAAAAGGAAAAGATCCGCACCACTTCTAGCCAAACAATTATTCTGTGCTGATGAAGAGAAATAACCCAGAAATCGTGATACACAGATATTGTTTTGAGCTGAGTGGGGGTGCTAGATTCCCTTGTTTGAAAATATAAGGACACAGTTCGTGTCGTATAGCCAGCTGGAGACGATGTCTCCTGGGGCTAAATTACAGCAACATTAGTCCTAAACCAGGACTGCCATGTTATATTGGCAAACAATCTTTACTACAAAGTACTGTTGCTGAATGTCTCACAATGTGACATTTAGAAATAGTAATTTTCCAACTTATATATATATAACTCTTTCCATTTCTTGCTTTGTGAAGAGTCCATCATTGATTTGCAAACTGTCAAGTATCTTTGCTAATTCTTCATTTTCTGTTTCACTGTTAACTTCTGGATCCCTCCTCCCAAGTAAGTCGTGCAAATCAGTGTACCACTTCTTGATTCTTTAATCCTTTGATTTCCCTTTGATGATTCCCTGCTTTGCCACCAGTAATGGCATGAATCAACCTCCAGCTTTCTCCGTGCTTACTCTTTGTGTCTGCATTTTCAACCTGGGAGATCATTTCATCCAGTTCTGCTTCTTGAATCTCTTGGTACATCTGTTTTAGAGGCTCTTCTTTCTTTGTGAAGTTTGTTTAGTATCGTTGTTGGCAGCTTTTTGATAGTTGCTGAATGCCTCTTGTACTTCACTGTGTGCTTTTTCTACCGTATGATCATCAGCTAACTTTCTCTGTTTCATCCTTTTCTTTATTGGTATCAGTTTTGTTGCTGCTTCTTCGTTTGATTGCACAAACTTGCCATATTGCTCTGTAACAGTATCCCTGTTGTCGGATAGTTCAGCAACTCTGTTAGGCACTGTAACCACATAAAGCTGTTGAAGTTCTGTATTTCGCAATGTAGACCAATCGTAGCATTCCTTGTTGCAGGAGTTTTGCTTGTACATAGACTAAGATGTTGTCTGGCTGTCACTAAGTGATGGTTACCCCCTAAGCTGCTAAAGCTATTATATGGTTCTACATTGTGTACAGAATTTTTCCATTTCTTATTAACCAGTATGTAATCTGTTTGGGACTTGTTACCATTCATGTCGGAGATAAACATCCATTGTTTTCCTTTCTTTTCCTTGAACAGAGTTCTAGTGATGCAAAGATTACATTCCACCACATGATCTAGGAGAAGCTGGCCATTATTGTTGGTCTCCGTATGGAATGTGTAGGGGACTGCATCCTCCCCTAAATAAGCATTAAAATCACTGCATTCTATGTTAACATGGTGTTTTGTTATTTCATTGATGACATTTGTCATTGCTTTGTAGTGCTCCTCTGCATCCTTGCTTCCCACCATAGGTGCATAGTTATTAACTACTGTGGTGGATGGGTTTCCATTGAACGTGGCTGTGACTATTCGGTCATTTACCAGCATTACTTTGGCCAATGCTTTCTCTGCCAAACCGTTGATTACTGATCCTGCTGCAGCACCATTAATTCTTCTCCTTGCATTTGTTGTTATTAGTGTGCAGCTTTCAAGTTGTTCAATGAAAGTAAGGTCTTCTTCATGTACTATCCTGTGTTCAACTACTCCACGGATGTTTAGTTTGCACCTGTTTAAGTTGTTAGCCATCTCCAGAGGTTTCTCTTTTTCCCTAAGTCTTCTTACATTGAGTGTTCCAAATTGCAGGTACTTTTTACTATTCTTAAGTTTGATTCCTCTGTTCTTGCCATCTGCTACTTCTCTTTCAGTTAGATTTAAAGAACTACCTTCATCAGTCTTTATGCGACTTGCTTGAACATCTGGAATGTTTGAGTCAGGGGTTCTAACCCTGGTGCTGTTAATGCGTAGATTCATAGGGGTTTCGGTTGTATATACTATAGAAGTCACAGGGTGCTGCTCCATGTGGTCCCATAGTTTCCGTCTAACTAGGAATATTAGGGTTTCATCCATTGTCTTGTATTCAACATCCTCTGCATGATGTCCTGTTATTTCAAAGCTACCAGAAGTACTAAAAAGATGTAATTTAGATGACATCATCCTACTAATTTAGATGACAACAAACTACTAAATGACAATGTCAAGCCAGACCAATGGTCTGAGACAGACTTGCTACCGCTGCCCAAAACTGGAGACCTAAGTGATACTGGGAATTACAGAGGGATCAGTCTGTCATCCATTGTTGCAAAAATAGTCAACAAGATGATACTTAACCGAATACAACCTAAGATAGACAAACAATTGTGACCAAATCAAAATGGATTCAGATCAGGCCAGTCAACATCTCACATTGTCGCACTTAGAAGACTTGATAGAGGAAGGCTATCATTATCTATGTTGACTTTAAAAAAAGGCTTTTGATTCAGTACATAGAGGAAGATAATGAAGATACTTAAAGCATATGATATTCCACCAAGAATTCTGAGAGCAATAAATAAACTGTATGAGAACACCGGAGCGAAAGTGCTCACTCCCGATGAAGAGACGGAATAATTTGAAGTCAAAGTTGGAGTATTACAAGGCGATATACTAGCACCTTGTCTCTTCAACATTGTTCTGGACTTTGTAATGCATAGAACATACTAGGGCAAAGAAGAAGAACTGGGATTCAAACTGCATAGGCAGACAGCATCAAACAGTAACAGTAACTGATCTAGACTATGCTGATGACCTGTTATATGAGGATGTTTAGAATGGCACTTTTAATGTCTCCTGGAAGAGTCATACACCAAACACCGACTCATTCCAGGGACTACCAAAAGTAACATTGAAGATGCAGCATAGAAGGATGAGGTTAGCTGGACACTGCATCAGACACACCGATGAAATTGCTAACAAGCTAGTGCTCTGGAAACCAATGGAAGGAAGAACCAGGAGAGGAAGGAGGAAGCCGACCTGCATTGACAACTTGCTGGAGAATACTGGTACGGAAGGGGTACAGGCGCTGAGGACCATTATGGAAGATCGAGATGAATGGGGAAAATGTGTGGAAAGTCTTGGGGTGTCCTGACGGACGACCTAGATATGTGTATGAATATATATGTATATATATATATATATATATGTAAAAATATATATATATGTATGTGTATATGTGTGTATAAATGTATGTATATATATGTGTATACATGTGTATATATATGTATGGATATATATATGTATATCTATATATATATGTGTGTGTGTGTATATCTATATAATGTATATACACATGTATGTATATGTATGTGCGTGTGTATATATATATATATGTGTGTGCGTGTGTGTATACACACACGCACACATGCACACACATACCATATGCATCTTTCAATGTCAAGGTACCAGATCCACTCTCAAGGCTTTGTTTGGTTGGGGGCTGTAGTAAAAGATGACACTTGCCTCAGGTACCATGTAGTGGGATTGAACTTGATACTATGTGTTTGGGAAATACACATCTTAACCACACAGCCACACCTGATAATTTCGTAGTTAAAAGATACTATTCAGATGTGTGTGTGTGTGTTCTAATACCTTTGTGTTTACATAAACTTCTTATATATATCTTTTGAATTTATAATTACATCTATGAATAAGGCATAAATATATTTGAAATAACATATTTACTCCAGGATAATGCAATCTCAAATATAATGTGGTACCCATCCCCAATTTTTGAATCTAAAAGCAGTCTTACATTTTGTCTTACCTTTTTTCTTTTTTTACGCTTTACTGTTATGTGACCCCTTTATCAACTTTGACCCTGATTTCTCATACTATGCATGTGTAAATGCTCCTAGTTTGTAATTGTGTATACTGACTATGAAATATGAGTGCACATATGTACATTGAATCTAGAAACATATGTATAATTATACATATTGAATTTGAAATGTGTATGTAATTATAAATGTGTGTGTATTGGCTATATATATATGTATATATATCTACATATATTTATATATATATATGTCTGTATTTGTGTATGCTGAATACAGAAATATGAAATGGCAAGTGTCTAAAGTGATAATCAATAGAAAAATCCTTTCTTGTATATTGACATGAAACCAGCATAAAAATCTTCACAGTTTTTCTTAGTTTTTCTGATGAAATCTTTGTTTGATTTTATCTTTTGTCACCTATTTTTACAGCTCTTTACATTCTTATATTTTGTGGATTAGTTGAATATAAACATGACGCTACTACTACTTGTTTTGTCACTTGAGATTCATGTTACATTTTATAGCCAGCTGAAATCTTGATATATTCAATATTTTCTTTTTCTCAATTGTCATTTACCTGAGTTTATTTGAGTCACATACGTACACACGCACACACACACACACACAACACACACACACACCTTACACTACAATCACATTGGTTTGCTTACACCTATTCCTGTGCACTATTATATAGAGGTCACCATAACCTCACACACAAATATGTCTTCTTCTCCTCACTGTTTTCATTTGCAACTGTTCCGTGTTTTATGTGAGTCACGGGTTTTGATCTTTATTAACATAGAACTGAAACTGCTCATTGACATTATCAGTTTAGCTTTATCACATAATTGTTATTCTGCTATTTATTATCAATTAGTGATACTTATATCAAGTAATAAACACTGGTCTGTTAAGTGATGTTTAACTTTGAATTGTCTCAAGTCTAATCCTTCTTTCATTTCTCTGAAACTTTTTCAGTATTGTCTACTTTAAACCAATTACAGTTCCATAGGTAGTTTCATATCCATTTCCTATAAATTAATTTAAATTTAATAAGCCTACCTAATTGGAAATGAATTACACTCTGTTACTTGTTAGTGTTTTCTCTACAAATTTTCAATGAAATATTTACTTCTGGAAATGATTTTATCTGTAAAAACTAACAAATTATTATCCTACAGTGTATTATAAAACTTCTGTCTTTTATAATAGACTGCTATTATTTCTTTAAAATAACTCCACTTTGTTTTTATTTCTTTTCAAGAATATACACCAGAGTGAACATTGAAGGAAGAAATGTTGTGAACAATTTATAATCTTCAGGAAGCAGTAAGTATTCATAACATAAACACTTGCAAGTGCTACAGATGATTTCTTTTTAAATATTTCTTTTAAGTAGATAAAACACATTCAACACTATCTTATTCAATGTTTTATTAATTTTCTCATCTCAGGAAAAAGCTGTTTTGGATTGTTTCAGTTTAATTAAATCTATTATTTAGGCTTAATTGCACTATTCATGACTTGATGGTGCTAATGAGGTTTCTGATGTCTAGCTATTTATTAAATATTTTGTTTTCTTTACATTGAAGGCAAATGTGTGATGGAAATACAACAAAATAGGCAGAAACAAAAACCATTGTTGAGTCAAAGGGAAATCCCAGCTACTATTCAGGCTTCAAAGTGGAATGGTGTTAATCCGTAAACATTATTAGAATTATAATGGATTTAGATAAGAAAATAAATTTAATATTGCCTCCTGGAAAACTCCATTAAAAGGTTGATATTCGAAATGAAGCTAGTGTAGAAAAATAGGAGAGAAAGATTATTTAAGACCAAAGGAGGTAACTGAACCAAGGATCAAGATCATAAGCTTTATCAAAAATATATCACTGGTAAATTGCTAAATATTGGTGTCAGTTTTCAATGTTTTCTCCTAAAATATTTGGTCACTAAAAGGTGATATAATTAGAAGAGCAAACCTATGATGGAGGGTGTTCCAACCATGACCATCCCATTCTGTTTCAGGGCACAGTGTACACAGAACTACATTATTTAATGTCTCTTTATCTAAGATGGTGTGATTTGAGAGATATTTGGTTACTATTTCTCTTAGGCCAAACAACTTTGTTGAAGGTGTAATTTTTAGATATATTCCACAGGCTTTGTCAAGATGTTCCCCTGATTTAAAACTGGTTGCTAAAATGGTCATGAAGATGTATACAGTATGTAGCAGACCCTTGAAAGTAGGTACAGCATGATAAGAATAAGAAATTAGAAACATTGGGTAGACCAAAAATTGTCTCCTGTTATTTTCTGAAGTAGTTTTACAATTGATGAAATGTTT
>NW_021828063.1:17500-37500 GCF_006345805.1 Octopus sinensis
CAGTAGAAGACAATAATGACACATTGATATCCATCCTGATTTTCATGTAAATTTTCATTTTCTATTTTTACTTCCACAAAGGGTTCTGTTCAGTTGGATATTCAAAACAATCAGAAAAGGACACCATTGCTTGAAGCCGTTTCCCGGGGTCACCTCGGAATGACACACAAGCTTATAGCCCTGGGTGCAAACATAAATGCTGTTGATGGTGAAGGTAACAGCTGTTTGCACCTGGCCGTGGAAAGAGAAGTGTTTGATTCCGAGGATGCACCCTTGGATTTACTAAACGAAGTAAGTTTTTAAATTGTTTGCGTATATATATATATATATATATATATATATATGTGTGTGTGTTCGTGTGTCTCTGTGTGTCTGTGTGAATTTGTGTATTTGTGAGTCTTTGTGTGAGTGTGAGAAAGAGACAGACAAGCAGACAAACTTTGGTTGTCATGTATCAATTCTCCCCTATCAACCCCATCCTCCATTACCATTCCGTGATCCAGTCTCCCCTTGTGACCCGAGTGATATTATGTAACAAACAATATTCCATCTCCTTTCACTTTCGAAGATGTCGTCTCACCACGGTCGAGAGGTGACCCATCTCGGTTGTTGGCCATATAAACACAGCCATCACAATGTGACGGAGAAGTGGCCTATTTAAAAGAGGAGATATTATTCTCAATTAACAATGATGCAGGATAGAAGAGATGTCTGAGCTTTATAGTGCTGTTGCCATGGTAAATACATCCAGTCCATTCTATGAAGAATTCTGAGTGAAACTGCTCTCTATCCTACTTCTTGTACACGACATGAATCCACTGACTTCTTGTGGACATGTCATAACAATGTTCAATGTTAAAACACTAGAGAATGAATACAATAAAGCATGGTCCTTAGTGAGTTTTCCAGTATTTAAGTTATGTACTTAGGCACACACACACACACACACACACACACACGCACACACACACTCACACACACACAAACGCACACACTCACACAGACAAACACACAGAAGTAATGATTTTGAGTTTGAGTATATATCTTGTAAAATGCTGTTTAAAGCCCGTTTACTGTATTCGGCTATCCGATGTCATCAACAGTATGGACTTCAATACTACTGGACTTTTTGCTGTCATCTCATAAATGAAGCAGTTTTTTATAATTCTTATACTTTTCAAAATTAAGATAAACAAAGTACTTTTTTCTGTTAATCTAAAACATATTCTCCTTCATTTTCTACAATGCCCTTCCATCTATCTGGTAGACTTGCAAGTCACCTCTTCCAAAATTCACTTGTCCGTAATTAAAAATACTCCTCCATTACTCTTCTGACTTGACACTAATTCCTGCTTCCTTTACTTTACCGTCATCATTCAAAGATGCTTCTTGCTTAATTATGGAAACATTATTGATATGTTGGTTATGTCTGTGTGGTATTGACTTTGTTATGTTATAGGTGTTTTTGTTTCTGATATAACTTATGTTCTTTCTTCTCATGTTGTGTTATATTTATATATACAATACTATTTCTTATGGCCACATGCTCGCCTTTATCAAGCCAATTATATAGGTTGGTTCTTGTTGGTTTGTTCTTCCTATATTTGACTTTTCTATTGAATATATTGACAAGTAAATATTTACTCATTAATAAGCTTGATGTTAATCAATACAGTTTGTCCTGCTCAATGTAATGACAATATATTTAGAGAGTGTCTCAGTGTTGAAAATAAAGTAAAAACATGAAAATGGGAAATGGACTCAATTAAAGAATATGTAGGAACTCAATACTTTGTAATTGCTTTAATTGGTGGATAAACAACCTATGAGTAAATTTAGATGAACTTTTGTGTAATTAGGGGCATTTGCTTTGAATATTTGTGTAATATTGTCATCATTTTATATTTCATCATTTGTAGTGCTGCACTTCCCTTAACCTGAAAATAGAAGAAAGGCTCTCTGGTATAGTGGTTGCGAGATATCTCGCCAGCCAAGGAGCGGACTTTCACCATAAAAACAACAAAAATAACACACCATTGGACCTCATTAAGGACCCAAATTTGAGAAAAAAATTAGAAGCATTTTTACCACCACAGTAAGTATTTCCTGGCAATGGAACAGATAAACCAGTACATTTTCTATTTTGTATATAATCATGTTTATATGTTTATTTCGTTTTAATTCTACCAATACATTATACTGTCGCTAGTGTTTTTGTCAAAGGCCACACAATAAACAATATGCAGTTGTCAGGAGATCAAAGAAAGAACACGATTTTGATTACATTCCCATGATTCGTAGTGTTGACATTTATACTTCACTGTCCATCACCACCTACCCCTCTTCGTTCCCTATTTTAAAGATTTGTGATCAATAGGAAAATATAGATCTAAATAATGAAGTGAATGAATTCCATTTTGAGACTGTTACTTAGAATTAAGTGGAATTTATCTGTCTACCAACATCTTTTTCTCACTCTTCTAAGTCCGAATCAGTCAATATTACGAATGATTTCATAGAAAAATAACCTACAAACACACACCAACTGTGTATATATTATATTTCTGCAAATACTGATGGAATATTGCCACATATCTTCATAGAAAAAAAACTGCCAGGAAACGTAAATAATTCAAGTAACACATATACCATTACTAGGTGTTTTAGTCGCCTTTCACTCCCGTATTTTATAAGATTTGGCAATTTCTCTGCCATACATCTCTATGTATTTGCTACTTAAGAAGCAGACACATTTGCCCCTCGGTGAATATACAAAACTTTCTTTGTCTGTTGAAATTTAAATATCACTCTTTTACTTGTTTCAGTCATTTGACTGCGGCCATGCTGGAGCACTGCCTTTAGTCGAAAAATTCGACCCCAGATCTTATTCTGTGTAAGCCTAGTACTTATTTGCTGAAACGCTAGATTACGGGAACGTAAACACACCAACATTGGTTGTGAAGCGATGGTGGAGGGACAAACACAGACAGACAAATATACACACCAACACACACACACATATATATATATATATATATGCGATGGGCTTCTTTCAGTTTCCCTCTACCAAATCCACTCAAAAAGCATTGGTCAGTCCGAAGCTATAGTAGAAGTCACTTGCCGAAAGTGCCACGCAGTGGGACTGAACCCAGAACCATGTGGTTGGTAAGCAAGCTACTTACCACACATCTACTCCTGCGCCTATTGTTCAGAGATATTGATTTTTGGACTGTATAAATATTGATCTGTTTTCTTCAATTGACAAGCCTCAGAAGATTTTCTCTACTTTTACAAATGATCGTTTATGTGAATGTTGTAATAATAATATAATGTCTATAGAGCGCAGCTGAAGTTACTGGAAAGGGGCAAATAGGGGACAGAAAACTGCAATTAGTCAAAGAAAGGCAGCAATGGAAGCTAGAAGTAGATGCACGATACATATAATAAACAACCCGAAAGGAGGGAAACAGTAAAAGAGTTATATCAAAGAAAGAAGACATAGGTACATCAGGAAGAGTGTTAGGGAATTTCAGGAAATATGGAAGTTTTGAAGAATGCAGTGTCCTGATATCTAACAAGAGATATCAGTTTATTTCATGCTTCAAAAATTCTGAACAGCGAAAAATATTTCTGAAAGTCATGGGTGCTGCACTGCTTTTCTCTTTGTTATAAGCATGTCTGCTGGTGTTAGAGAAATTGCTTTCAAAACGATTACCAAAGTTGTCGTTGGGAAGATGGTGGATATTCTTGTGGGATTCCACTGAGTCAGCTGTTAGACATCCAAATTTTAATGTACTCAGATGATACCGAGAGAAACAATACATTCAAGATATGGTGAGTGACAGAGTGTATTTGCCTAGTTGTACGTAATATTCTAGACAGGTTGGGGTTCCAGATTGGAGGTGAATACCGTAAGTTTGGACATACCATTTTCCATACGTAACTTTAAACAGACAACTTGACAAAGTGCAAGACAAAGCGTTTTCAGAGAGATGCTAAGATACTTTCGATCTTTTTGATGACTTTAGGAATGGGAATCATCCGTCAAATGTCCTTCTTGACATTAATCCCGAGGTCCAGTTCACCAGTAGACTTCTGAAGTTGGGTGTTGTGGAGGAAATTGGTAAATTCTGAGTTTACCTTCCATAATGTATAGTGGTGCACCTATCTACAACTAGCTTGATTTAGACAGCACCTTGCTGCAAAATGTCCAGATGAGGCTGAAGCAATGATCTGTAGCGTAGAGTAACCTGCTTCAGTTTGGCATCAATTAAATTAATACATTTCCAGAAACAACAATGGACTAAAACAGATCCTACCAATCTTCAGGTGTGATTCTATAGTATCATTACACTGTGACTACTTCTTGTTAAGCAAGAATGAACGACATCAGAGATTTAAGTAAATTAATCCTCACCCAAAAATCAGACAGCTTCAACATAATTCGTTTGTGTGGCAGAGAATTAAAGGCTTTGGTGAAGTCGAGGTAAATAACATCTACCCAAAAGCCACAATATGTTATTTAGGTGATTGTCTTGAAGAAATTCTGTGAGTTGGCTACAGCAGCTAGAATTAGGGATAAATCCAAATTGTGAGGATGGAATAAGGTTATGTGAATTCCAGATTCTTCAAAGTATCTCTCTCTGTCACAGAACACCATAAATTTGATGAGTTAGCTAATGAAAATGATTGGACAATAATTGGTAGTTATTAAGGGGTCACCTTTTTTATACCCTTCTTGGATAAGGAAATGACAGTGGCAATTTTCCATAGTTTTGTAGTCAGCCAAATTAGAAGAGGAGAAAAATTTAATGTAGTAGAAAAGAAGATGTCACATTTAAGGAACAAATATACGACGCCATCAATAAAGGGGAAGCATCGTGACACATCGTGACACATAATCAACAGGTGTATCGATTGAGGACCCTTATCAGCAGAGTTAGTTATTTGCCGAGGCTTTTTCGACAATTTTCAAACAAGATGATGGTCGTGAACCCCCTCCATTTGATAGATCGGTACCTCCAATGCCTAGATTGGTCATCACTCGGGATGAAGTCGAACGCGTTATTCAAGGCCTCGATATCAACAAGGGTCACGGCCCTGATGGCATACACCCACAGGGTATCAAAGTGTTGGATCCGGTCATCTGCCAACCTTTAACACTTCTATTCAATATGTCATTAGCGACGGGTGTTGTACCTGCGGACTAGAGAACAGCGATAATCTGCCCTATTTTCAAGAAAGGGTGCCGCAAAGACCCACTTAACTACCAACCGGTTTCCCTTACTTCAATATTCAGCAAGATGTTCGAAACCATCCTTAAGAAAAGTATGTTGCTCCACCTCCAAAACACAGCCTCTATCTCTGATTCCCAACACGGCTTCGTGCTGAAGAGATCATGCTTGACCAGCTTACTGGTAATGGAAGAATTGGTGGCGCGTATCCTGGATGATGGTGATGCTGTTGACATCGTTTTATTGGACTTTGCCAATGCTTTTGACTCGGTTAACCACCGCCTATTACTTGTCAAGCTTCAAGCATATAGTTTCCATCCGGATATTGTACGATGGGTTGGTGCCTTCCTCTCAGATCGCTCCTTCCAAGTCCAAGTTAATGGTTCGCGGTCCGACATCTCCAGTGCGAGCAGTGGCGTGCCTGAAGGTTCAGTGCTTGGGCCGTTATTGTTTTTAGTCTCCATAAATGACTTGCCCGACGACCTCACGCAACACACCCTTCTATTTGCCGACGATGTCAAACTGGTTGCTCCTCGCAGTGATATAGAGGATCTTCGTCGATGCCTCCACCAAGTTCGGAGGTGGTCAAACAAACGGGACCTGTGTCTGAATGTGTCAAAGTGCTGTCATCTGCCTGTTGGCTCTCCTCCTGCAACTCAACTTGATTTCGAGCCGGGTCGTCTGCTGCTGGAGAGGACCGATCAGGTAAAGGACCTGGGTATCTTGGTACATTCCTCCTTTTCGCCTTCGGCCCAGTGCGGCCATGCTGCCGCCAAATCACGCGGAGTTCTGTTCTTGATTCGACAGTCATTCTGAATGCTCACAGCAGCCATATTCCTACCGCTCTACGTCACGCCGGTGAGACCCATATTGGAGTACGGGATTCAAGCCTCTTCTCCTTATCTCCTCAAAGACATACATAATCTCGAAAGAGTCCAGAAGCTGGCTACCCGCATGGTTCTTGGTCTTAAGCATTTGTCTTATGAAGAAAGGCTGAAGACGCTCGACCTTTATTCTCTAGAAAAACGACGACGCCGTGGTGATCTCATTCTTGCTCACAACATCATAAGCAGAAAGTGTAACCTCTCGAAAGAGCTGTTCTTTACTCCTGCTCGAGAGCGTCGGCTGCGGGGTCATTCCGAAAAGCTCTATCTATGACAATTTCATCTCAATCGAAGGAGAGGGGCTTTCTCCGTCCGGGTTGCGGGTCCGTGGAATAAGCTGCCGGACGACATAGTGAAGATGTCGACGACCGGTCAGTTCAAAGTCTCCCTTGACCAGAAATGGTCTGAACTCTTTGTATGACCACCCTCTCTGTACATAACTCCCTGTCCTCCTACATAACCTTGCTTTTGCTTTTTGAGCCAATAAAAAAATGAATTGAAAAAAAATATTGAATTGAATTGAATATGTATATATATATACATATATGATAGATCGCTAGCCACTACACATTCTTTATTTTCTCTCCTTGTTTCCTTCTGTATTCCTTCCTGTTGAAGAGTGTAGGCTCGAAACTTTAAAGACTTTTTCACTTCCCGAGCGTTAAACTTATACATATGTTTGTTGTCTACACTACTTGTCTTCGTCTTGTTTTTTCTTTTCGTGAATTCTCTCTCTCACTCTCTCTCTCTGTATATGTATATGTATATGTATATATATATAAGTAATACTCGTAGGCCACGCCAGCATGAATATCTGTTCCAATGGACTCCACTGCGAATTTTGAACCCCAAGAGAACAACTCCTCCAGTTGGTTAACAATGCGGAACTGCATCCGATAAATTGCGAGCAGGGGAGCGAACCCCTACCATCTTCTAGGGATGTGTCTAGCTGACCAGTACTAGTTTCGGTAATTTCTGCCACTCTGCAGTGCTGGAAACCTCATCTGCTAATCTGTTGACGGGATGTATACAATACAGTATGTGTATATAAAGAAACCTGTGTAGATATATTTCTTCAGAAGAAATGAGTTCGATGTTAGAAGTGAAATATATTTCTGGAATATATGTAGTTCACTGTGTGTCAACCAAATTTCTATGATGTGTCAGGGTCAAGACAAACATTTATCAATGTATGTATGCATGTGTATGTATGTATGTGGTGTGTGTGTGTGAGCATGCCATTTAACTACACAAATATCTGTATGTATGTAATTGTTTAAAGAAGAGTTTCTGCTGTACTCTTGGTAGTTACTGATGTATCTTATAATATTCTCTATTCCGAACATGTAAATAATGTAATATTTGTTATAAATGAATGTTATTGATTGGATGTTTCTGTTTTGTCCACAGATGTTTGTGGTGCAGAAATAAAGCGGCCACAACAAAAGTCCATCCATGTGGACACCTTGTAATATGTAAGGGATGTTCAAACGTTCCACTTCAACAATGTCTGAAGTGTTTAAAACCTGTAACAAGCAGAGGTCGAGTTGGTAAGAATATTCTTTGCTGATCTGTCTGTTTGTCTGCTTGTCCCATTGCCCTTATTGTGTAGAATATATACTTCATGTTGTTATGTAGACAGAGGTCTGCCATAATCTGGCAGATTTATGATAAAAGGTGTTCCTAGTGTCTGTTCTCTGTAATAGTATATCTCTCACACTACATCCACTAAACATTGACCTTATCCAAGTAGGAACATGTCACACTTCAAGAGGGTTGTAGTCTGCAACATAAAGAAATGGACGATTCTGCAAGATAATTAGTGAGTTAACTGAAGTATCAATAAATCTCCATCAACTCTATAATTAATTATGAGTTATTAGAAGATAATTATGAGTTATTAGAAGATAATTAAATACAACAGTACTTACAAGGACATCAGTGTCATCTTTGTAAAAAGTATTAAATTCAGTAGAATATTTAAAGGAGTAAAATTATATGTCACTAGTTTGAGAGACTTTAACACACAATTCCATGTTGTTATGTTTGTAATTGGAGGATATTAAGGCTAATAGAGACAGTTTTGTTTGTCAAGCAACCAGATCATGAAACCTTCAAATATATCTTGAATGAGATGACATTCTGGTGAACTGTGAAGTTAAAATTAGGGATTATCAGCAACAATGTTTAACAAAGAGATTAGGTGTATGTTTCTCCTTCTTGAAGTGGTTGTGACATGTGTTTGTTGTTATATCTTTGATGAATAAATTTGTTGACACTGGAATCAAACAGGTTGTTAGTGAAGATCAGGGTTTTGAAAATGCAATAGCTTTGGTATAGATATAAGCAAGGAAACCAAAGCCTACAGATAAACTGTTATTAAGTGATAATTAAGTGATATAATTACAGCATTGTTAGATTATGTAGGATATCTTAACAGAGAGAGGAAATTTACAAAGATCAACTAGAGTTCGTTTTGGAGCTAAATATTGGCTATTACATGGGTCCACTGTTGAAAGTATAAAAATATTGACCAAATCAATTATGATCGCTTGTTGGCCATTGATGGTATGAATGTTTCTCATTAATAAAATATAGATTATTAATAAATATAAAGGGATTGTGATATAAATAAATATAAAACTTGGAGACACATATTTCAGAGAGTCCAAAGTTTGAAGAGAAGGGAGTGTAGACTGTGGCAGCGACAGTTGATGAGTTTAAAATTAGAGATCTTAATTAATTTCTATAGATTTTATCTTCACCTGAACTATTTTGCGTATTAGAATGATGGAGAATAAATCCTATTTCTAATTTCCATTTGAAAGGTTGGCTCTAAAGTAATTGTATTAAAAATATTACTGAAATTTCATAAAGTCACGGTTAACATGTTTGGTTAAAAGGATAAATTAAATGCCACAACAGAGTTAATATTGTCTTCTGGAAGAGGGAACTATAATGTATTTTTTTTAGGTGTAAACTTGTGAGTTAATAAGATAGTTGTTTGTTTTTCTACTAAGATCTTTCGTAAGTTTTCTGATAGGTTATTCTTGATGTTGTTATGTAGCCAGATGTCTGTCATAATATGTTGTATTTTCTGGGGCTGTGTACCCTGAATGTCTCTGGTTAGAATACATTTTGTAGTTGCAAATTAGAAAATTCTAATTAAATATTAACTCTGTATAAGAATATTCATCATGAACTTAATTTTATTAAATGTTAAATTTAGTATTGAACCGTGAATATCTGTTTATATTTAAACAAATTATTGGTGTTTATACAAAATATACGATCAGAAATTGAATATGACTTGAATACACATATCTTTGTTTGTAACTATATATAATATACACTTATTACATTGTTTGAACAACATTACCATCCTAATATTCTTTTTCTCACTCTTGTTAGATTTTAGATGATATTAATGCTAAAAGAGGCACAGTTTTCTGAGTGTTTCACCCTTTGGTCTTGATTGTTGCATTCAAGTTATTTAATGAAAGATAGTCATTGTTATTTGACCAGGAAATGAATTAGTCATTAGTATTTGGCAGTGACTTGGTTATATCTTTCTTCGTTTGCTCATGGAACTACCATAATATTAGCTGTGCTGAGACACAATCATATTCATAGTAATGAAGGTTATATGTTCTTTACTCAGATTATATACAATCTATATTGATATCTAGTATTGCACCGTCAAGCACAGTGCTATTGTATCACATATATACCCAATTATCATGATAATTAATAAGCTATAATTCATTAACACTCTTACATTTGTATTTATGAAATGTAGTTTATTTTGTCATAAGAACATCGTGTACCCTCACCTTACATTTTATATCTTGTTAGGGATTATGTTGGGGAAGGGTGTATGGAATTTGGCTTGTGCAGATGTATTTTAGGGGACAGATTGTGTGCAGAGTGGAGGGTATTCACATAAAGGACATATTTATGACCTCAGTTTCACTTAATTAGAGAGGAATGTTGATTAGTGAATTCTAGAGATGAGAGGACTGTGCCATGCCATAGATTTGGCACAGTTATAAGAAGAGAAAGACAAAGCTAAGAGAAAACTGTTATCAAGTGTTAATTAAATGAGATAATTGGTACATTGTTAGAATATTTAATGTGTTTTTAGAGAGAGAGAGTGAGAGAGAGAGAGAGAGAGAGAGAAAGATAGGGAGAGGGCGGATTTAGAAATGTTAGTCTGTTTTATTGTGGACATATTGGGCTATTACATGGGACCACTTTAGAAAGTACAGAAATATTGACCAAAACCATAATGGTCAACAGTTGACCAGTAACAACAGGAATTGAATGTCTCACAATAACAAGATAGATTTTAATAAAAATAAAGATAAAGAAATTCTACTATTAAATGTAAAACTTGTAAATGTTTATTTCAGCGTCTCCAAAGTTTGCAGACAAGGGAGTGCAAACAGATTTACAATTATTAGAGCCTACATCCGAGCAAAGTGGTGAGTATAAAATAAGAGTTCCCAATTGATTTCTATAAGATTTAATTTACCTGGGTATAATGTGTTTGAAAGAATAACTGAAAATAGGATCCACTCCTACTTTCCAATTGAACGATTATCTGAATTATCTGAACGATTAATTGAATTAAAGATATCGATTTACTGAGAGTTTATGAAATACCCATTGAGGTTAATGCGTTGGTATAATTTTCAAATTAGAAGACACAATAGAGTTAATTTTATCATTTGGTCACAGACCTCATCATCATCATCATCATCATCATCATTTAACGTCCGTTTTTATAGTAGCATGGGTCGGACGATTTCACTGGCAAGGCAGTAGGCTGCGCCAGGCCCAACGTGATCTGGCAGGTTTCCACATATGTATGCCATTCCTAATGCCAACCACTCCGAGGAGAGTGTGGTGGGTGCTTTTGAGTGCCCCCACACAGGAGCCAGTTGAGGTGGGAGCTAGCATTGACCACGTCGGATCGTGCTTTTTACTTTCCCCCCGCACAGGGAACCAGCCAGGCGGAACTTGCAAACAAACCACTAATAACATTTTATAAATTAAAAGGATTAAAAATCAAATCTCTAAGATTATAAGTATAATGATCATTAACGTTGATTAAATTAAATTTGCATTGAACGGTGAACATCTGTTTACATTTAAACAAAATATTGGTGTTGACATAACATATAAAGATAGGAATAAAATATGAGTTCCTGTGTGACTTGATCTCAACAAATCCTTGTTTTTAACTATATATAATATACACTTATTACATTGTTTGAACAACATTTACCATCCATATAGTCATTCTTTTTCTCACTCTTGTTAGATTTTAGATGATATTAATGCTAAAAGAGGCACAGTTTTCTGAGTGTTTCACCTCTGGTTTTAGTTCTGACTTGATTGTTGCATTCAAATTTGACTACTCCCACAGCTGTTGTCATCCTTTGTCAGGTTCAACTTCTTATTTCCTTCAATTTGGATCTTCTGGCACTTTTTTATCCACATTTTTTAAATCCCCCATACTCCTCCCATATATGTACCATCTCGTCTCTTGTGTGCTATCTCTGAATCTGCTAAACCCTAGTTTTGCTTCCAGCTCATCTCTGCTCCGGGACTTCAGCACATTATATTACACTTCTTCTGAAGTAGCTCACTTCATTTCTAACAGTTTTTCATACATCCTCTATACTCTGTGAAACATTCCACTTTACAAATACACACCAGAGTTCACCAACGATTAGTCCTCAGCCCCCTCCTATTCATTATAGTCCTCCAGACAATAAAAGAGGAATTCAAGACACTCTGCCCCTGGGATCCTCTTTATGCTGATGACCTTGCTCTGACAAACGAGTCACTGCCAGGACTGGAAACAAAGTTTAGCGTCTGAAAGCAAGGTCTAGAATCGAAGGGCCTTAGAGTTAACCTAGTCAAAACCAAAGTCCTTGTTAGTAGGAAGGCTGTTAAATCACAACCCCTTTCAGGTAGATGGCCCTGCTCTATCTGTAGAAATGGAGAGGGTAGAAACTCCACACGATGTAACCGGAGGAAGCTATGGACACATAAAAGGTGCAGCAATATCAAAGAAAGTTAACCAGGAAAATAGTTTTTGTGTGTGGCAGATGCTCTGGAGCAATAAACACTGAAAGTGTACAGAAAACAGATTCCATCACATGCCAGGGGAAGAAACTAGAAGTAGTTAATAGCTTCTGCTACCTAGGGGATCAAGTCTGTAGTGAGTGCGATTGCTCTGCGAATGTAGCGCCTAGAGTAAGAATAGCCTGGGCAAAGTTGAGGGAGCTCCTACCTCTGCTGGCAACTAAAGGTATATCGCTCAGGGTGAAAGGTAGACTGCATGATGCATGTGTGCGAACAGCCATGTTACAGGGCAGGGAAACATGGGCCATGATGCTGAGAACATGCGTAGGCTTGAAAGAAATGAAGCTTGTATGATCCGCTGGATGTGTAATGTCAGTGTGCAATCACGACAAAGTTGGGCATAAGAAGCATCAAATGTGGTGTGCAAGAGAGGCGACTGTGCTGGTATGGTCATGTGTTACGTATGAATGAAGACAGCTGTGTGATGAAGTGCCACTCCCTCACTGTAGAAGGAACCTGTAGAAGAGGTAGACCCAGGAAGACATGGGATGAGGTGATGAAGTATGACCTTCAAACATTGGCCTCACAATGGCAATAACAAGACACCGGGATCTTGGGAGATACGCTTAGATTGAGAAAACCCCCTAGTGAATTCACCCACACACTGTTGGGGTGTATGCGCAATAGTCCTCTAAATCCAAAATATTGACACCCATCAATACAGTAAGCATTTTGCATTCACTTTTACTCCGTATTTTGGCGACATTGAATATAAATTTCGAAGAGGCAACAATGCGCATTCGTTAACCTTTGTGCCAGTAATTTGGTCACGGAAATAATTTACTGGAACCTTTGATTTAAGTGATCATATGGTGCGGAAATCACAGCAACTGAGCAAAGAAGAGGCTATTTTGGCTCATCCTGACCCAAGGAAAGGTACGTCCCGGACGTCAGAATCGGAGGAATATTCACGTTGTTGTGCAGCTAAAAAGGGAAATTGTTACTGTAATTGAGAACGGATTAAAAGTCCACCGACTAAAATAGCCATTGCTTGTGAATCTTCAGAAATAGTTTTTGTGTGGATTACAAGGAAAACGCTGGATATAATAAGTAGATTTTTGTAAGTTTTAGAATTGCAACTGAAATGAACGGATAATACAATTGTATGAGTCGGAGGAATATTCGCTTCTTTGTGACTTGCAACCAAATGCTGTGTTCAAGTTACTACCTCCTCAGGCAACCTTCAGTATGTGTCTGTGAGAATCACCAACATGCAAAACGTATCGCCGCTGCCATTCCTGGTAGTCACGACTACAGAGACTTGCTTGGCAAATGGTCTCTTCCGTGAGCAATCGAGATTGTATGTTGCTCCTATGTGAGGTCCTGTCCTTTGAACAAGGTTTTTTATTAGACGTATTTTATTCACTTGGAGGTTATTAACGCACAAACAGTTGGCACATGTGGACTGGTCAGCTCCTCCTTTATGACTCAACTTCCCCATTAATGCCTTCATTCAAACCGCTGAGAGTGTGTTTTGAATCTCCACAACAACATCATTTCATAGCAGAGGCCCAATCTTGTTTCCTTAATCATCAAAAAGGTGACCTGACATCAAGTGAAGCAATAGTATTGTTGGACTTTACAGAAAATTATAGCTTTGTAGTACAGGACGCCCTGCAAGGGTTTCATCGGAACAAATCCCAGGCAAATATTCATCCATTCGCGATCTACTATAAGACTGGTTCACACCCACAATGCACTTCAATCTGTGTCATATCTGATTGTTTGAAATGTGACAACCACATTGTGCATGCTTATATTACAAGGGTGATATCGCATATAAAGACAGAACTTCCATTCATAAACCATCTCCTGTACTTCAGTGACGGAGCAGCCGACCAATACAAGAACTAGAGACACCAAACAAATCTCTGTCATCATCAGAATGATCAAGGACTTGCAGCAGAGTGGCATTTTTCTCCATGTTATATGCAAAAAAGTCAGCAAGTAGCCACAGAAAGACATTTTCTCACGGATCCCAAGGTGTGTAGCTGAGTATGTGCAAGCATTCCAGGAATAATGTTCTTTTACGTCTGAAACGAAAACAGTAGAACAGTGAAATTAATTGGCACACGATCCCATCACTGCTTCATTCTTTCTTCAAGATCTGATCTTCTAATGAAAAGAATATCAGCCGATGACAATTTCACTCTTTTAGGTGAGGAGCAGCCAGCATCTGAGCTGCATATTTCAAAGTTACAACCCTGAAAATATGTTGGATACACGAATGAAAATGTTTAACAAAGAGATCAAGTGAGCAGGTTTATTCTACGTGAAGTGTCTGTCATGTGTTTATGGTAAGATCATTGATGACAAACTGGTTGCCATCGGATTAGCAAAGATGAAATAATGTTGGTTAGAGAAGGGCAGAAGTGAGGGCACAATTTCACGTCATATGTTTAGTGCAGATATAAGAAAGGAAAGACAAACCTAATAAAAGATTGGTGTTATCAAGTGATAATTAAATGAAATAATGACACAGTTGTTAGATTATGTCGAATGTCTCAAGAGATAAAAGACATTTTGGAAGACTGTAAATATTAAACTATTAAATAGTAATCCTGTTCAAACTATAAACATTCTAACCAAAATTATTGTCTTCAACAGTTGATTATCTATGAAAGGAATCCCTGATGTAAAATATAGATTATTAATAAAGATGGAGAAATTTTTCTATAATGTTTGAAACTTGGAAATATTTATTTCAGTGAATCGAACATTTGAAGTCAAGGAAACACAGACATTGGCTGAACCTGTTGGTGAGTATAAAATAACAGCACTTGATTGATTTCTGTAAGGTTTATTCTCTGCTGAACTATTTTGATATCAGAATGATAAAGATCAGCTTCCATTCTTACCTTTCAATGGGAAGTTTTAGCAGTAAACTAATCATATTAAACATATCGATACTATTGACATTTCATAAAGTATCCAATCAGGTTAGCATGGTTGGTGAAATGGATAAATTAGAAGCGAAATAGATTTCAGGTTCTCTTTTGGAACAGCCAAATAATATATGTTGTGGTTTAACAGGTGAGGTAATGACAAAGGTTTTGTTTGTTTTATACTCTTTTACTCGGTTCAGTCATTTGACTGTCACCATGCTGGAGCACCACCTTTTTAGTCGACCAAATCGACCCTAGGACTTATTCTTTGTAAGCCTAGTACTAATTCTATCGGTCTCTTTAGCCAAACCGATGCATTACCTAGACGGAAACACACCAGCACCGGTTGTCAAGCAATGTTGGGAGGACAAACACATACACACATACATACATACATACATACATACATACATACATACATACATACATACATACATACGACGGGCTTCTTTCAGTTCCTGTCTACCAAAGCAACTTACAAGGCTTTGGTTGGCTCGAAGATATAGAAGAAGACACTTGCCCAAGGTGCCACACAGTGGGACTGGACCCAGAACCATCTAGTTCGTAAGCAAGCTACTTACCACACAGCCACTCCTACGCCTGTATTTTAAAAATGTTTACTGACAAGATATTCTTGTTATTTTACCTGATGTCTCTCATAATCTGGCAGACTTGCAATGAAACGGGTTCCAAATATGACCACCCTCATATTTTTCACTGATAATAAATCTATCATTGCATCCAGTAAACATTGTCTTTATTCAAGTGGAAGACGTTGGTTTGCTGCTCAGAAAACCGTTGTCTCTTTCCCTTTCTTCAAACTTCATAGAGGCTGTATGATACAATACAATCAAATACATTCAAAGAAACATCGGACGGGTTGAAAGGAGAACGGATAGTGAACACCTTAGATAAAAGCTCCTTAAGAACCCTTCTGATGGTACTAGGATATTTTTGCCGATGTTAAGTGGGGGAGATTATAATGCACTAAAGATGAAGTGAACAAGAATATACGGGAGACATAAGAGGACGTAGTGTTTCTTGGTTACAAGACCACATCCATACGAACCGTGATTATAGTCCCTATGTTTCAGTATGTTTTGATGGTATTGTGTTTTCGATTCATTTCATAGGAAACACTATGTTGTGGAACATTTCTGTATACATACTTGACACTAATTAGATGTATTTTATAAAGCATTTTAGAAACATTTTCAATTAGTTGACATCAATGATCATTAGTCACAAATGTGGTAAAACAGTGATGGTGGAATGGGGTATGAGCAGGGTTTCATATTCCTTGTAATGTGGGTAACATCAGGAAGATTTCTACAGAGGTGTTCATTTCGTCCCCTCAGATTTGATTGAACTGAGTTTTCAGCCCCTTCAGAGGCACCGCATTGATTAAGGGGACATCAAAGGAGAGACGAATGTTTGGTTGATATATAGAAGAGGGTTGTCAGAAATATCCTAGAGTCTTCAGAATCACTTCCATTCTACCACTTAAAGTGGTGTGTGTAATGTGTTTATGGTTAGATCATGGATAACCAAATTGGTTGCCATTGGAATTAAGCAAAGATGAGAATAATGTTGGTTAGAGAAGGGCAGAAGTGAGGGCACAATTTCACGTCATATGTTTAGTGCAGATATAAGAAAGGAAAGACAAACCTAATCAAAGATTGGTGTTATCAAGTGATAATTAAATGAAATAATGACACAGTTGTTAGATTATGTCGAATGTCTCAAAAGATAAAGGAAATTTTGGAAAGCAGTGTAAATATTAAACTATTACAGGGTAATCCTGTTGAAACTATAAACATTCTAACCAAAATTATTGTCTTCAACAGTTGATTATCTATGAAAGGAATCCCTGATATAAAATATAGATTATTAATAAAGATAGAGAATTTTTTTTAAATGTTTGAAACTTGGAAATATTCATTTCAGTGAATCGAACATTTGAAGTCAAGGAAACACAGACATTGGCTGAACCTGTTGGTGAGTATAAAATAACAGCACTTGATTGATTTCTGTAAGGTTTATTCTCTGCTGAACTATTTTGATATCAGAATGATAAAGATCAGCTTCCATTCTTACCTGTCAATGGGAAGTTTTAGCATTAAACTAATCATATTAAACATATCGATACTATTGACATTTCATAAAGTATCCAATCAGGTTAGCACGGTTGGTGAAATGGATAAATTAGAAGCAAAATAGATTTCAGGTTCTCTTTTGGAACAGCCAAATAATATATGTTGTGGTTTAACAGGTGAAGTAATGACAAAGGTTTTGTTTGTTTTATACTCTTTTACTCGGTTCAGTCATTTGACTGACACCATGCTGGAGCAACACCTTTTAAGTCGACCAAATCGACCCCAGGACTTATTCTTTGTATGCCTAGTACTTATTCTATCTGTCTCTTTAGCCAAACCGATAAGTTACACGGACGGAAACACACCAGCACCGGTTGTCAAGCAATGTTGGGAGGACAAACACATACACACATACATACATATATATATACTATATACATACATATATACATACATACAACATACATACGACGGGCTTTGGTTTGCTCGAGGCTATAGTAAAAGACACTTGCCCAAGGTGCCACACAGTGGGACTGAACCCAGAACCATCTGGTTCGCAAGCAAGCTACTTACTACACAGCCACTCCTACGCCTTTATTTTAATAATGTTTACTGACAAGATATTCTTGTTATTTTAGCTAATGTCTCTCATAATCTGGCAGACTTACAATGAAACGGGTTCCAAATATGACCACCCTCTTATTTTTCACTGATAATAAATCTATCATTGCATCCACTAAACATTGTCTTTATTCAAGTGGAAGACATTCGTTTGCTGCTCAGAAAACCGTTGTCTCTTTCCCTTTCTTCAAACTTCATAGAGGCTGTATGATACAATACAATCAAATACATTCAAAGAGACATCGGACGGGTTGCAAAAGGAAAGGATAGTGAACACTTTAAATTGCAGCTCCTTAAGAACCCTGCTTACGGTGCTAGGATTCTTTTTGCAGCCGCTAAGAGCAGCAGATTATAACGAAATAAAGATGAAGTGAGCAAGAATATACAGGAGCTATAAGAGGACCCTGTGTTTCTTGGTTACAAGACCACATCCATACGAACCGTGATTATAGTCCCTATGTTTCAGTATGTTTTGATGTTATTGTGTTTTCGATTCATTTCATAAGGAACACTATGTTGTGGAACATTTCTGTATACGTATTTGACACTAATTAGATGTATTTTATAAAACATTTTAGAAACATTTTCAATTAGTTGACGTCAATGATCATTAGTGACAAATGTGGTAAAACAGTGATGGTGGAATGGGGTGTGAGCAGGGTTTCATATTCCTTGTAATGTTGTTAACTACGACATCAGGACGACCGTTTTCTGTCAGGTAAATATTTCTACAGAGGTGTCCATTTTGTCCCCTCAGATTTGATTGAACTGAGTTTTCAGCCCATTCAGAGGCACCGCATTGATTAAGGGGACATCAAAGGAGAGATGAAAGTTTGGTTGATATATAGAAGAGGGTTGTCAGAAATATCCTTGTGTTTTCAGAATCACTTCCATTCTACCATTTCAGATCTTTGCACTGCTATAATGTAAGGACGAAGAGTTACCTGTAGTAGGGTGAAGTTTGTGCAAGTGTATCCTCTTTGAGGACACCTGCTATCATTTTCTGTTCCACCTGTGTAGAAGTAATCTTCACTCACCTTTATAAACACTGCTCTATTAAGGTGTTTTAAAGCATTTCATGCATCAGCTGACATTCTGGTGAACAGTGATGCAGGAAGTTGAAAACTAATCATTACCTGCAGTAATGTTTAAGAAGGAGATCAGGTGTGAGTGTTTATACAACTTAAAGTGGTGTGTGTAATGTGTTAATGGTTAGATCATTGATGACCAAACTGGTTGCCATCGGAATTAAGCAAAGATGAGAATAATGTTGGTTAGAGAAGGGCAGAAGTGAGGGCACAATTTCACGTCATATGTTTAGTGCAGATATGAGAAAGGAAAGACAGACCTAATAAAAGATTGGTGTTATCAAGTGATAATTAAATGAAATAATGACACAGTTGTTAGATGACGTCGAATGTCTCAAAAGATAAAGGAAATTTAGGAAGGCAGTGTAAATATTAAACTATTACATGGTAATCCTGTTCAAACTATAAACATTCTAACCAAAACCTTTGTCTTCAACAGTTGATTATCTATGAAAGGAATCCCTGATATAAAATATAGATTATTAATAAAGATAGAGAAATGTTTCTAAAATGTTTAAAACTTGGAAATATTCATTTCAGTGAATCGAACATTTGAAGACAAGGAAATGAAGACACTGGCTGAACCTGTTGGTGAGTATAAAATAACAGCACTTGATTGATTCCTGTAAGGTTTATCTTCTGCTTATTTTGATATCAGAATGATAAAGATCAGCTTCCATTCTTACCTGTCAATGGGAAGTTTTAGCATTAAACTAATCATATTAAACATATCGATACTATTGACATTTAATAAAGTATCCAATCAGGTTAGCATGGTTGGTGAAATGGATAAATTAGAAGCAAAATAGATTTCAGGTTCTCTTTTGGAACAGTCAAATAATATATGTTGTGGTTTAACAGGTGAAGTAATGACAAAGGTTTTGTTTGTTTTATACTCTTTTACTCGGTTCAGTCATTGACTGTCACCATGCTCCACCTGCTGGAGCCCCACCTTTTTAGTCGACCAATTGACCCTAGACTTATTCTTTGTATGCCTAGTACTTATTCTATCTGTCTCTTTAGCCAAACTGCTATG
>NW_021828064.1:0-2500 GCF_006345805.1 Octopus sinensis
AGACTATGGGACGGGGCCAGGATTAGAGGGTTTAGGTATTGGGAAGGAATATATATATATATTAGATATAATATATATATATATATATATATATATATATATATATAATATCTTTAAATTGTTTCAGTCATTTGATTGCGGCGATGCTGGAGCACCGCCTTCAGTCGAGAAAATCAACCCCAGGACTTATTCTTTGGAAGCCTAGTACTTATTCTGTCGGACACTTTTGCCGAACCGCTAAGTTACGGGAACGTAAACACACCAGCATCGGCTGTCAAGTGATGTTGGACACACACATATGTATATGCGACGGGTTTCTTTCCGTTTCCGTCTACCAAATCCACTCACAAGGCTTTGGTCAGCCCCAGGCTATAGTAGAAGACACTAACCGAAGGTGCCACGCAATGGGACCAGTAGAAATTGTGTTCGATTGGAAGTACGACTGCTACTACCGTGTTTAGAGCTCCGCCTGGATTTTCATGATCTTGTCTGCTTTCTATACTGTTGTTAGTTGACTTCTTTACAGATTGTTATTGCTAGTTATGAGTTACAGAGCAAATGTTGGAAATTACGATAAACAGAAATTTATATAATTGGGGAAAAAATGTGTTTCTCTAGGGCCTTATAGTCAACCTAGCTAAAACCAAAGTCCTAATAAGTAGGAAGGCAGGCAAACCACAAATCCCTTCAGTTAGATGGCTCTGCTCGATCTGTAAAAACGACGTAGGTAGAAACTCTATAAGATGTACCCAGTGTAAGCTATGGACACATAAGAGGTGCAGCAATGTCAAAGGAAGGCTAACTGGGAGGATAGCTTTTTTTCACGCAGGAATATGGAAAAATTAGTTGATGAAATTGCACCTGAATATGAAAAACTTGTAATTGCTTTTAAATAAATTTCTTTAGATACATACAAACTAGTTTCACAACTCAACCATACAAACACAAGTTGCTGACGTCATCTAACTCTAGACCAATGAAATTTTACCTCCGATCAAAACCGAACTGCAGTAAATATAACAAAATGACCCTTTAAGTGAATCAACCAACTGGAACGGCTGATGACCGTTCCTAACAAGGAAGTCAAGCAGGCAGAACGACAAACTTGAACACCAGAAAAATTAACGTCTTCAGTACGTTAACGAATCAAAAATCAGTTCCTTTCACGAAAAAAAATTATAAATATACTGAATATACAGGCGCAGGAGTGGCTGTGTGGTAAGTAGCTTCGATTACATGCTTCCGGGTTCAGTCCTACTGCGTGGCACCTTGGGCAAGTGTCTTCTACTATAGCCTCGGGCCGACCAAAGCCTTGTGAGTGGATTTGGTAGACAGAAACTGAAAGAAGCCCGTCGTATATATGTATATATATATGCGTGTGTGTGTTTGTGTGTCTGTGTTTGTCCCCTTAGCATTGCTTGACAACCGATGCTGGTGTGTTTATGTCCCCGTAACATTAGCGGTTCGGCAAAAGAGACTGATAGAATAAGTACTGGGCTTACAAAAGAATAAGTCCCGGGGGTCAAGTTGCTCGATTAAAGGCGGTGCTCCAGCATGGCCGCAGTCAAATGACTGAAACAAGTAAAAGAGTAAAAGAGTAAAGAGTAATTCCAAAAAACGCCGTTACAAGCGAAAATCCCTGCACACGACGGGAAAATAATCACAGAAACTGTAACAAAACCCTTTTTTTTACTATCTTCATTTCTCCCTTGCTTTTCTCTCTCTTAACTCAATGTGACCGAACCTTTGGTGATCTATTTTTCTTATCGGTTACTTCTAACACTTCAAATTTTGTGCATTTAAACAAGATGATCCACATTTTTTGTATTATTGAATGTTGTGAACATTTAATTCATATTTGATATTATTGAATTTTGTAAGCATTAGATCTTTTAAACACGTTTTTTCTACTTCGTAATTTAAAATATTTCACCATTGATAAACAAAACATTGTTGAAACTAGTTTGGTGTGTATGCAAATTAATTTATTTAAAAACAATTACAAGTTTTTCAAATTTAGGTGCATTTTCAACAACAAATTTATACACACAAACACACATATATCTCTTATATAAAATCCGTTCTGTCTGTCTGTGTCTTCTCGGATCTCGGACATTCTCCATCCGATTGCGCTCATACTTGATATGTAGATACCGACGGTATCAGGGCGTGTATAAAATCGATTCCAGGTGAGAATGCGACCGATAAAGCCGTTTTTGTTCTGCATTTCTTCCGTCAACATGTACATACCCACACCTTCCTTTTTTTTTGTACTTCTTAAAGGCACTTTTCTTTCCTGTCAAGCTTACTGTTTAAACCATGTTTGTGTTCTCCCAGTCAACAGCCTTATCATTACTGGTACTTTAAACTCTTCGGTTGCATGTTTGTGTGAATAAAATCGTTTTTCTTTGGAATAGAAAAAAGTCTATCTGTATTTTTTCCTTTTGCTGGTGTCTCAAATTAAGGTTAAATCAGTGTTTCTCAAAGGACTTGTCCGACC
>NW_021828064.1:10000-35715 GCF_006345805.1 Octopus sinensis
TACGACGGGCTTCTTTCAGTTTCCGTGTACCAAATCCACTCACAAGGCTTTGGTCGGCCCGAGGCTATAGTAGAAGACGCTTGCCCAAGGTGCCACGCAGTGGGACTGAACCCGGAACGCCTTCACATGTGTAACAAATGCATATCTATGCATATATACATATATATATATATGTAGATATACTCACATATGTATACACACAGACACACATATGCACTCAAATATATGTATGCATGTATGTATGTATGTGTGTATATATGCATGTATGTTAGTGTGTGTGTATGTGTGTGTATTTGTGCGTGTATGCACGTGTGTATGTGTGCGTGTGTGTATTTGACTTGAACTAAAGTATACCACGTTGAAAGGCTAGACATTTCATAAGAGCTTTACATACATACATTCATACATACATATATGCATACATATATACATACATACATATGCACAGAATACACACATATATACATAAACACACACACAACAGGATACAGAAAAGGGTTTTTTCATTGGATAATTAATTGCGCGTTGTGCTTGCAGCTGTTTCGACAGGGAAAGGACAGGCAGCTGTCCGCTCTTCTCGTAGCTATGGCGCAAGAGGGTAAGCGGTAATATAGCAGACAAGACTGGAAGGACTGAGAGGACAGAACTCTTCGTCTTGGGCCAAGCCCTTCATCGACATTCTCAAGTACCACTTGAAAAAGAAAGTGGAGTGAGAAGAGGAAATGTAGCTTTTTTAAGTAAATCAGCTGAAACGTGGAGAAGAGTTGCGAGTAAGGCCTGGCTGAAGGGTCATACAGTCAACAAGCGACTGTTGGTTAGTGACCTCAGCTGGTGACGATAAGTATCAGGCTTTTCGTAGTCCGGTTGTTCTGGAAATCACGGGGAGTTCTTGGTTGACGGTGGGTGGGAGGTTCTTCAACCGCCTTTTTGAGGAGACAACGTTTGAAATACAAAATGCAGGCATAACTCACCTTGGAACAGGCTGGTAACTTATTCCAAGATATGTAACTTGACTCAAAAGACGACGGAACACGAAAAAAACATAACTTTTAATAAATCGACTGAAGATAAGTTTTACGACTGAAAATATAATGATGAGAAGTGGAAAGAGACGTGACTCGATATATCGTAAGTTGAGGTATGTCGTACTTTTACCTTCCATCATTTATTTGGTTCAGTCATTAGACCGTGGCCACGCTGGAGCACCGCCTGAAGAGTTATTAGTTGAACGAATCGACACCAGTACTTTTTCTTATTTCTTTATTGCCCACAAGGGGCGAAAAATAGAGGGGACAAACAAGAACAGACAAAGGGATTAAGACGATGACATCGACCCCAGTGAGTAACAGGTACTTAATTTATCGACCCTGAAAGGATGAAAAGCAAAGTCGACCTTGGCGGAATTTGAACTCAGAACGTAGCGGCAGACATACCTATTTCTTTACTACCCACAAGGGGCTAAACATAGAGGGGACGAACAAGGAGAGACAAACGGATTAAGTCGGTTATATCGACCCCAGTGCGTAACTGGTACTTATTTAATCGACCCCGAAAGGATGAAAGGCAAAGTCGAGATCGGCGCAATTTGAACTCAGAACGTAGCGGCAGACATACCACTAAGCATTTCGCCCGGCGTGCTAACGTTCCTGCCAGCTCGACACTAGTACTTTTTCTATTGGTATCTTCTTGCCGAACCGCTAGGTCACGGGGACATAAACAAATCAATACAGGTTGCGAAGCATGTAAGTGGGAGGACAAACAAATACAAAGACACACACACATATTCATGCATATACAAATATGAAAATTGCTTGGAGACACAAGGTGTGTCACAAAAACCTGTCTAAACTCGCGCCTCTAATGCAGGATACTATCTGTATATTCCATCTTTATACTATATCAAATATTTCTATCTACAGGCATGATAGAGCTGCACAATATATTCACTGGGTAATTTGCAAAAGCCTGGACTTGCCTCATGATAAAAACTGGTGGGAACACAAACCACCTCCTCTGGAACTTCACCATTCAAACTGACAGAAAGATAGATGCGAATAGGCCAGACATCATATTGAAAGACTTCAGACAAAAATCATGCCTCCTCATTGATATGACTATCCCAATCGATATAAACGTATCTGTTAAGACCTACCAAAAACTGAGCAAATATAAAGATCTTGAAATAGAAATGAGCAAAATATGGAACCTGAAGGCTAAAACAATACCTGTTGTCATAGGTGCCTTGGGGATGACAGCAAAAGGGGCTGATTGCTACCTGGCTCAGATACCATGAAACCCCAAAATGGCAGAAATTCAGAAGATAGTGCTCATGGGAACTGCTCATATCCTACGCAAAATACTTGTAACAAAAATGGTCCTAATTTAAGTATGCGCCGAAAGGATGGAATTTACGTGAGAATAAGAAGTACTTACTATGATACACTCGGTGAGCAGGGTGACACGGGATCTGTGGAGTTTTTTAGTCGCCCCTGGGTGACACTTCCCACTATGGCGGAATTTTCTTATATGTATAATTGTATTGTTAATTGATATTGTTTTATTGCTTATATGTATTTTATTTAACTCCAACCTCCACTATCCCTTGTTTTGTTTCGTCCTTTATCTGTGTGCGGCCTTGTGGCCCCCAAAATATTATTATTATTATTATTATTATTACCTCCGCCTTAGCGAAGTTTTCAGTCGTGTTTGTTTGTTTGTCCGTTGACAAGATATCTCAAGAACCGCTGCATAGATTCGGATGAAACTTTCAAGAATGTTTGGCCTCGTGACTGTCACGAACTGATTAGAGTTGGGGATCGATCCGGTACCGGACAAGGATTCTGGATTATTTTTACTGTTTCTTTACTCAATTTTTGAGAGCAGTAGGCTTTAGTATTCTCATTTTTAGTATTGTCTTTTGTGAGGGTAACTGAGTTTATTTCAGATATTCCCATTTTAAAAATCATCTCTGGTTAATCGTTAAGAGGACGTTGGAGTGACATTGGCGGAGGTTTGCGCTCTCTGAGTGCTCTTGTTATTATTATCATTATTATTATTATTATTATTATTATTATTATTATTATTATTATTATTATTATTATTATTATTAGTAGTAGTAGTAGTAGTAGTAGTAGTAGTAGTAGTAGCAGCAGTAGTTCCAGTGCAGATTAAATAAACAGGAACGTTAAATCTAAGTGAAAACGGAGATTGAGATGTGAGGTCGGTTGTTCAAATTACAAGTGATTACAGAAAAAAACAAGCAAGAAAACATACATGAATTATATATCTACACACACGTACACACACATATATATATACACGCACACATACACACACACATATACCTATATATATATATGCACACACATTGGCGCACGTATACATATCAGATATAAACAATCTTCTACTGACACTTTAATCGTATACAAACACAGGCATCAGCGCATAAATACCGCCACATATTAAGTAGCTATATACAATACGCACATGCACCAACATATACATATATGTACATAGACATACATATTTATACACAGACATACCGACATACATATGTACAAATGCATATATATATATGTATATATATGAACGTACAGCACATACCTACATACACATGTACATATCCATATATATGTATATATATGAACGTATAACACATACCTGCATACACATGTACATATCCATATATATGTACACACGTTCACACACACACACACATACACACATACAAATACAGACACATGTATAGAAAGATGGCTACGCAGAACATTCATCAAAATATTAAAAGAAACGATCGTTTGAGGCGTAGTGACTAATAGAGAGAGTGATAGATAAATAGTGATATATTGATAGATAGATAGATAGATAGATAGATAGATAGATAGATAGATAGACAGAGAGAGTGAGTGATATATATATATATATATATATATATATATATAATATATATATATATATATTAGACATATATGAAAGAGAGATAGAGGGGAAGAGAGAGAGTGTGTGTGTATGTGTGTGTATGAAAGTGAAAAAAAGCACTAAAGAGAGTAAAACTAAGGAAAATGATGTTTTTGAGTACATGTGTCATTGTATCTGTGTATATGTGGTTATACATACATATTTCTGTAAGGGTGAGTGTGTGTATGTATAGAACTTCCAACAAACAGCATAACCCTCCTCTTCTTCCTCCTCCTAATCCTCCTCCACCACCACCACCACCACTACCACCACAATACATCTTGCACACATCTATCCTATTATACCCCCCCATCCATCGTGTTCCTGTATAAACAATCTCTCTTTCAATATCACCGTGTTTCAATCAGCTTATGTTAATGGCTGCAGCTGTTTAGCAACAACAGTCTAGCAAACATGGACGAAGTCTACAACGGTTTCCGCCATTTTGTTTTACGTTAATACATATCGCTCCTTCTCTTCCTTTCTACACATAAATAAGCGATCTATGTGACTGCGTATGCTTTTACTGTATGTATACGTGCGTATTTATATATTTGTGTGTGTATGTATATATATATATATATATATATATATATATATATATATATAAATTTTTATATATATTTATATATACTTTTATAGATACACACACATTAGTATATATCTATACACACACACGTGTATTTTAATGTTTGTTTTTGTGTTCAGTTATAATAAAAACAATTTTACAAGAATCTGATGGGTGGCACAGGCGTGGCTGTATGTTGAGTAGCCTGCTCCCCAGGCACATTGTTCCAGGTTTAGTTCCACTGCATGACACCTTGGGCAAGTGTCTGGTCAACCTAAGCCTCGTGGCTAGATTTGATAGACAGAAACTGAATGAAACTGGTCGTATATATATAAATTTCAAACCTGGGTTCTCATTCCATTAGACATTCTAAATTAAATTTATTTCATTTAATTTTAAAAAAGGTAAAATCGGACGGAACTTATGGGATGACCTAATATATAAATTTATTTGTAATCTTTTCTAAGTAAATGTTCATAAAATGATGATTATTGTTATTTTAAACCATGTCAGAAATTTCTTAAATATTAATTTCCTCAATCGATGGATTGGCAGATGAGGTCCGCTGCCTTGGCCTCTGAGTTCTTAACTAGCCTTGACTGTTTCCTATGGAGGCATTTTAAGTCCGTTGTCTCCACAACTCGTTCGAGAAGTGTTGAAGAATTAAAAGGAAATATAAAGAACTCAATGTGCAAAGATTGACATTGAAGTTTTGAATAATGTACGAAATTCTGTTGGGTTTCGTTTTCAGAAATCAGTTTGAACAATTATTGTAACCGTTTTCCGTTTTTGTTTTCCTTTTTTTTTTTTTTCGGTGTGAGTTAATAATTTTGTGATAATGAATATTATGTAAATAAAATAAAAGATTATCGTATTTCTTACATAAACGCTTCCTCTCTCTCTCTCTCTCTCTCTCTCTCTCTCTCTCTCTCTCTCTCTCTCTCACAACGTGTGTCTTTATGTTTGTCCCTCATAACGGCTCGACAGCTAGCATTGTTATGTTTACGTCTCCGGAAATTAACAGTGCGTCAAGAAGGACCAATAGACTAAGAACCAGACTAAATGAAGTTGATCTCCATCAGACCCTAATCTTTGACCCACATTTATATTGCTACAGCATTAGCTTCTGGTTGGCTTCATCGATATTGTGTCCACTAGTTGTTCTTCGTCTGAACACCCTCCATCTGAAATTTCATCCATATCCGTGTTATGCTAGTGTAGAGAAACATGGCTTAGTGGTTTAGGTGTTGGATTCATGATCGTAAGATTGTGGTTTCGATTTCTGGACTAGGCGATATGTTGTGCTCTTGAACAAAGCACGCTGCCCTAATCACTGGGCCATTGCGCCTCCACACACACACATATATATATATACACACACACATATATATACGTGTGTATGTGTGAACGTGTGTGTGTGTATGCGTGCCTGTATGTGTGTTTGACCCCCCCCCATTACTTGACAGCCGATGCTGGCGTATTTACGTCCATGTACCCTAGCGGTTCAGCAAAAGAAACCCATGGAATAAGTACCAGGTTTAAAAAAGTAAGTACTGAGGTCGATAACTCCGACCAAAATTATTCAAGGAGGTGCCCCAGCATGGCCGCAGACTAATGACTGAAACAAGTAAAAAGGGTTAAAAACAAAGTAAAAGATTAAATTTGGTGTTTTATTCGTGAGTCCAACTATATTAAGTATTGAAATCCGTGCTTCTGATGGCTGACAAGGCAGATTATCGCGTGGAACATTTATCTACATAGGTTACGTCTGATGATTGGCAGAAGTCTTTGTTGGAGTTATAAGGTCTTTCGTCATATCCGTTTATATTCTTGTTTTTCGACGATGTTTTTCAACTTGTTCAATACCAAATCTTGATGATTTGACGCCACGCTGTTCTCTCTTGGACATATCGCTCCCAGGACTTAGGGTCAACATTGATGCTCTCCATCGTCTGTGTTCAGTTGGTCATTACAGTATCGCTTATGCCTGTGCTGAATTCGTTGCGGAGGATTTGACGTGGCAATCTGGCGCTATTCATGCGGTGGAGATATACATTGTAGGGGATCAGACGGAAAATAAACACCAGATCCCTATTTTATTTTACTTTTTTGTTAGAAATAAACATTGCCTAGAGCAGTACATATACAACTCCATAACTACTACTACTACTACTACTACTACTACTACTACTACTACTACTACTACTACTACTACTACTACTGCTGCTGCTTAAATAAATTTAAATCACTCATAGGGAAGGGAAACTGCAACTTGAAACCTTGATGTTTCTATTTAGAAGCATCAAGAAATTTGGATAAGCAGCTGTTATGTCTTAAGAAAATAAATTATGTAAAAAAAAAAATAATGATAATGAAAATTTAAAAAATGCGAAGGAAAAAGATGAAAATTCTTTAAATGTTTAAAAGAAGGAGGAGGATGAGGACGACGACGAAAAGAAGAATTAGGAAGGGGAGAAGAGGAAAGGAGGAAGTTTGGAAGAAGAGAAGAGATGGAAGAAGATGATGATGATGATGATGATGATGATGATGAAGAAAGGGGAGGAGGAAAAGAAGAAGAAATAAGTAAACCTACTTTGTGTCAGGCTTGAGAAAATAAACTTGGGGTATCTAAGACATCCTTTTATTTACCCGATTTACAGACAGCCTGAACGGTGGTGGTGGTGATGGGGTGGATCTGCTTCCTAATCTGAAAACTGGAAGCTCTCCCCCCTCAATACCTCCACACCTATATCCACACTACACCTTTTCCCCGAATCTCCCACACTCAGCTTTTTAACGCTTTCTTTCCCCTTTCGTTTCGTTTCGTTTGCATTAAATATTTATTTACGGTTGTAAACGGAGTCGAACTGGCAGTCGTGGGTGTTAAAAACTAAGAAAAAGGGAAAGAAACAAAAAAACGGAAACAAGACATAAAACAGGAAAAAAAAAACAGGCTGTTTATCATGTTACTTTGCAGGGATGGGAGGAGAGGCAGACACCCGAACAACAGTAACAACAACTACTACTATTACTACTACTGCTACTACTTTTACCACCACCACCACCACCACTACCACCACCACTACCACTACTACTACTACTACTACTACTACTACTACTACTACCTGTATTTCTTTATTACCCACAAGGGGCTAAACATAGAGGGGACAAACAAGGACACAAAAGTATTAAGTCAATTACATCGACCTCCAGTGCGTAACTGGTACGTAATTTATCGACCCCGGAAGGAGGAAAGGCAAAGTCGACCTCGGCGAAATTTGAACTCAGAACGCAGGTACGGCATCATCAGCCTGTGATATTGGTGACACTGAATGCGAGGCGATTTCATTTGCTTTTACTCCGGTTATTCCTGGGGCTATGACCAATGCTAGTCTAGCAACACCGATAACAGTAGGTGCGTGGAGGCGCAATGGCCCAGTGGTTAGGGCAGCGGATTCGCGGTCGGAAGAACGCGGTTTCGATTCCCAGACCGGGCATTGTGAGCATTTATTGAGCAAAAACACCTAAGCTCAACGAGGCTCCGGCGGGGTGGGTGGGTGTGTGAATCCCGCTGTACCCTTTCACCACAACTTTCTCTCTTTCTTCCTACTTCCGATGTTGATAGTGATGACGTTGATGGTGATGATGAAATGTTGATAATGGTAGTTTCCAATTTAATAATAATGACGACGACGACGACGACGACGACGTGAACGATGATGAAAACCAGGCAAAAAAAAAACAAAAGAAGAAAGCAAAAAAAAAAATTAAATTAGGGCAAACTGAAACGAGTAATCATAGTATTTGAGAGATAAAAGAAATTGCAGATCATCAGGATGGAGTTTACATTGTGATTATTGAGTGCAGTACATCTTTTCAACGGCGTTTCATAAATATCATAGAACAAACAACACATGAAACACAACAGAATGCCTCCACCACCACCACCACCACTACAACCAATACCAACACTACCAGTGCCCCACCACCACCACCACCATCAACAAACATTCTTCCTTTCCCCACTCTCTTTTTATATTATTAATATAGACTTTAATATATTTTAATACACAATTTGTAAGCAGCATTAATATATATATATAATCTATTTCGTTGCTGTTTGTTGTTGTTGCCATTGGAGGTGGTGATGGCGTTGGTGTTGTTGTGGTTGGGTTTTGTGTTGTAGTTGATGTTCTTGTTGTTGTTGTTACGCTAAAACTCACGATATTAATGTCAGTAAATCTCTTTTTGTTTTGTTTTGTTTTTGTCCTTTGGTTATTTTTATTTCTATTATTCTCTTAAACGTAATCCCACAAACACGCACACTCGCACGCACTCACACACACACACACACACACACGCATGCACGCACACTCACATATCCACACACATGAAGGAATGTATGCATGTGTGTACTGTGTGTATATGTTTAAAAATATTGTGTATGTGTATATATATATATACGTATATGATATGCATGTATTTTCATATGTAGATTTTACGTACAAGCATATATATATATATATATATATATATCTATATATATATATATATATTATATATATATATATATATATATAGATATATATATATATATATATATACATATATATAAATATATATACAAACTAAATATATGCATAAATCTATATACATATTTAAATACACACATGCGCGCGCACACAAACACATAAAAGTATTTATACGCATATATACATATATGTTATATATCGATACTATACAAATATCTATTTAAATCTACATCCATCTTCCTATGTATGTATGTATGTATTCATTTATGTATCTATGTAGCTCTCTGTCTGTCTGTCTCTCTCCCTCTTCCTCTCTCTCTCTCTCTCTCTCTATATATATATATATATATATATATATACTCACACATATACATACACACATATGCATACAGATACATACATAGATACATACAAACATACATACACACATATATATGTATATATATGTAGTTCTCTGTCTCTCCCTCCCTCTCTCTCTCTCTCTATATATATATATATATATATATATATATACTCACACATATACATGCATAAACACACATATGCATACAGATACATACATAGATTCATACACACATACATACATGCATATATATATGAACGTATATACTTATGCACACACACACATACACTACATACACAGTCATATATACACTTACATACACAGTATTATATAATATCTTAAACTATTGTTGCATATCGTTTCGTCAGGTGATTGGATAATTTAGCCTATGATAGACTACGTCCGAAAAGAGGGTTTATCTTGGTCACAGCGTCTTTAATCATTCTGTGTGTATTCATAGTTTAATACCGCAATGTGGAATAAGCTGACAACGCAGTGTGTTCACGCGTGGGTATGTAGTGAATAACACACTCGTCCGGCTAAAAACAAGAAGCAGAACGATAAATGGCAATAATAATAATAATAATAATAATAATAATAATAATAATAATAATAATAATAATAATAAAAATAAAAAACAACGTGTCTCTAAAAGAAATGGACAAACTTTCAAAATACAAAGACCTGGAAATAGAGGTAACTAGAATGTGGACTCTAAAAACAGAAACAATTCCTATCATAGTAGGTGCATTAGGCATGATAAAAAAAATATTCAGACAAATACATAACAAAAACACCAGGACTTACAAACACATATAACATACAGAAAATTGCACTACTAGGCACTGCACACATCCTACGCAGAACACTTTCCATACAATAACCATCAGAGCATCACAACAAATCACAGCACATACCCAAGGCACACAGAGCTGCGCTCCGTAGTGAAGTGAAAGCACGATATATATATATAAAAAAAACTACTGAATGATAATAATAATAATAATAATAATAATAATAATAATAATAATAATAATATAATAATAATATGTGTGGTCAATGAGGAGAGTAGACGTGATGCCAATAATAATTGGTGCACTTGGAAGTATCAGCTCTCAATTACCAACATGGCTGAAAAAGATTGGTGCAGGTGTGAAGCTGGAACACCTACAAAGATCAGCATTGCTTGTAAATGCAAGAATTCTCTGCAGGGTTCTTGAAGCGTGACCAGTAAACAGCTGTCACCTTAGTCTGCCGGCTGTGGACGGCTGACACTTTCCTTCATCTCCAGAAGAATAAGCTATGAGCTTTCATCGCATAATAATAATAATAATAATAATAATAATATGGATGACCTAAAACTATACGCTGCAAATGACAGCTGGAAACACTATTAAAGACAGTTCATGGATTTACCAAAGAAATAGATATGAAATTTGGATTAGAAAAATGCGCCAAAGTAACCATGAAAAGAGGAAAACTAGTTAAGAGTAACAACATCACACTAGATAAAACCAATGAAATAAAAGAATTAGACCAAAGCCAAACTTACAAATACTTAGGAATCCATGAACTAGATAAGACACAACACACACAAATGAAAGAGAAAATAAAAAAAAGATATTATAGACGAGTTAGATCAATACTAAAAACAGAGCTCAATGCTAAAAACAAGATAATAGGTATCAACACTTTAGCTGTCCCAGTTATAAGTTACAGCTACAATATCCTTAACTGGACACGAAATGAACTGTCCAAAATAGATAGGAAAACAAGAAAAATACTGACAGGATCTAGGATGCATCACCCAAATCTGACATAGAAAGACTATATATACAACGTGAAGGTGGTAGAGGCCTTATATAGCTGGAAAACTACTATAAAATAACCACCATAGGACTGCAAAAATACCTACTTCAGAAGGAAGGAAAACTGATCCAGATAGCAGCAAAACACGAGCAAAACAAAAAACTGTTCTCAGTATTTAAGGAAGCTGACAAATACAAACAAGAAATCATACCACCTAATAAACACAAAGAAGAAGAAGAAGATGATGAAAACAACAAAAGCTATAAAACAAATGAAATCCAAACTAAAATAGAACAGCAACGAGCCATGATAAAACGATGGCAAGAAAAGCCCCTTCATGGTAATACTGCACTAAACTAAACGCAAAAGAAATAGACAAAGAAAATCCCAGCAATGGTTGAGAAGCTCAGGACTCAAAGCAGAAACAGAGGGATTTTTAATTGCAGCAACAAGACCAAAGCCTCCCCACCAGAAATTACAAAAAACATGTAATGAAAAGAAATATTACAAGTAACTGCAGAATATGTGGAGATGGACAAGAAACAATAAATCATATTATCTCTAGCTGCCCAGTCCTGGCTAAGAAGGAATATATTCACAGACATGACAGAGTTGGAACCTACATACATTGGAAGCTATGCCAACATTATGGAATAACAACAGAAAAAAGATGTATAGGCACAGACCAGAAAAGGTCACAGAAAACGAGAAAGCAACCATACTCTGGGATATGCCGATACACACAGATAGAGAATTAAGGCCAACAGACCAGATATAGTTGTCAGAGATCATGAAGAAAAAAAATGCTTTCTAATTGATGTATCAATACGGCAGATGACAACGTGTCTCTAAAAGAAATGGAGAAACTCTCAAAATACAAAGACCTGAAATAGAGGTAACTAGAATGTGGAACCTGAAAACAGAAACAATTCCTATCATAGTAGGTGCATTAGGCATGATAAAAAAAATATTCAGACAAAAATACATAACAAAAACACCAGGACTTACAACACATATAACATACAGAAAATTGCACTACTAGGCACTGCACACATCCTACGCAGAACACTTTCCATACAATAACCATCAGAGCATCACAACAAATCACAGCACATACCCAAGGCACACAGAGCTGCGCTCGGTAGTGAAGTGAAAGAGCACGCTATAAAAATAAAACTACTGAATAATAATAATAATAATAATAATAATAATATTAATAATAATAATAATAATAATAATAATAATAATAATAATAATAATAATAATAACGATGATGATGATGATGATGATGATAAGAAGAAGAAGAAGAAGAATACAAATACCAGATGATATACAACCTGCTACCATGAAGGAAAAAATAAGAAAGGAATATTACAGGAGAATAAGACTCATACTAAGAACTGAACTTAACTCTAAAAATCTCATCGAAGCCATTTTCACCCTGGCACTTCCAGCAGTCTAATATATAGGTTTAACATCATTAACTGAAATCTTACAGAGCTCCAATGCCTGGAAGGAAGACAAGAAAACTTGTAACGTCTAAGAGTATGCACCACCCAAAAGCAGATGTTTATTGTCTGTACCTACCTAGAAAAAATGGGGGAAGATGAATGATGCAGGTAGAACTGTGCTACAAAACCCTCCACAATAGCAATGAACAGGTACTTATCGAGCACAGAGGATTGGACGCTGCGACTTGTGTGCAAACACGAAAGCAGCAAAAAATCACATTCGATTGTCAAGGAAGCTATGAAGCTCTAACTGTTCTGTTTGCTGGTCGCTTTTAACCCTAGTATTATACTGGTATTTTAATTTTTAACAAAGGTAATTTTTAACATAGGCGCAGGAGTGGCTGTGTGGTAAGTAGCTTGCTAACCAACCACATGGTTCCGGGTTCAGTCCCACTGCGTGGCATCTTGGGCAAGTGTCTTCTGCTATAGCCCCGGGCCGACCAATGCCTTGTGAGTGGATTTGGTACGGAAACTGAAATAAGCCTGTCGTATATATGTATATATAAGTAGTGTGTGTTGTAGATTTGTTTTGTGTGTCTGTGTTTGTCCCCCTAGCATTGCTTGACAACCGATGCTGGTGTGTTTGTCCCCGTCACTTAGCGGTTCGGCAAAAGAGACCGATAGAATAAGTACTGTGCTGACAAGAATAAGTCCCGGGGTCGATTTGCTCGACAAAGCGGTGCTCTAGCATGGCCGCAGTCAAATGACTGAAACAAGTAAAAGAGTAAAAGAGTACAAGGTCGGACTTTTAAAGGAAGAGTTCATCGAGGGAGCCGACCCTAGAGCTTATTTTTGAAAGCCTGGTACTTATTCTATGGGATTTTCTTTTGTGCCGAACCGCTATGTCATGGGGACGGAAACAATCAGACACCAATTGTCAAGTGGGGCTGGGGGACAAACACAGACACACAAAGATACATACCAACATATATATATGTATATATATATATGTATATATATATATATATATAATATATATATATATATATATATATATATATAATATATATATATATATTATATATATATATATATATATGTATGTATATATATATGTATATATATGTATATATATACATATATATATATTATATATATATATATATATATGTATATATACATATACATATATATATATATATATATATATATATATATATATATATATATATATATAATATATATAATATATATATATATACACATACATCTATACATTTACTATTAAAGCATACATACATATATTTATATAGATATATGCACACACATATGCAAGATACCGCGCAGTAGGACTGAACCTAAGACCACGTGATTTGGAAGCAAGCTTCTTACCCACTCTGCCATGCCTGCGCCTATATGATAATGATAGTTTCTTACGAAGTCATAACATTGGATAAGGGTATGGTTGAATATATAGGCCCTAATATATAACTGGCATTTTATTTGATTTACTTCTTAGGAAGATAGAAATTGTCGGCGGGATTTGAACTCCATCTATAAAGTTATGTAACTCTATACTTCAAGGCTGTTTGTTCTGTGCTGCAACGATCTCAACTCTGATATTGGAAACACAATACAGTGTTGTTGTTAGCACGGTCGCTCAGTAAACAACAACAACAACAACAGCAACAACAACAACGACAAAAGCAGCAGCAACAACAACAACGATAAAAATAACACTGAACAATATCAATAATAATTGCATAAACAAACAAATATATTTTCGATGAAAATAAAACTTCACTTCATTGAAACAATAATCAAATAACAAACCCTAATTCACGTAAGACAACTCCTCCCTTCTCGACCTCCATACCACCGCAAATATGCCCGCCACGCCAGCCCCACCACCACTTGCAGCAGCGATAACAGAAGTAGCGGCAGCAGTGCCTTCTTCTTCTTCTTTGTCTTCTTCTCCATCTCCTCCTTCTTCTCACCCTCCTACTCTTTTAGTTTGCCGTTTCCACTCTGGAATTTTCTTGTCTAAGATGTTGAAATATCAAGTCATCTTTTCAAATTCAATTATTTCTGTAGAATTTGTTCAATTTTAAAAGTTATGAGGCTTTTACGAATAAACAACGTCACAACATACGCACATACATATATATACACAAACACATAAACACACACACATGCACAAACTACACATACATACACACTCACATACATAGAAACATATAGGCATGTATACACAACATAGACACGTGTATATGCACATGCATATATAAATATATACACATGCATATACAAACATATATAAACGCATTTAAATACACACACAGCCATACAAAAAACTTACACATACATCTACTAACATATATACATACATATTCACATATATACAAGCATATACATATACATACAGAAATATATACACATGCATGTACAAACATATGCACATATATACAAACATATATACACATACACACACATACATATACACAAAGATATACATATTCATATACAAATACTCACACATGCATGTACAGACATACACACACATATACAAACTTATACAAATGCATATACAAACGTATACACATGCATATACAAACATATACACATGCATATACAAACGTATACACATGCATATACAAACATATACACATGCATATACAAACGTATACACATGCATATACAAACATATATAGATGCATGTATACAAACGTATGCCCAAACATATAGAAACATACGCATGCGCAGCAGCCATTTCTTTCTATTGTCGTTGTACTGCATCTGTTGTTGTTGTTGTTGTTGTAGCAGTTCTTGAAGCTGCTGTTGTTGTTTTTCTGTTCGTCATCGTGACATTTTCAGATTTATTATTATACGCCGCCATTGTGTTTCGTAACAAGTTCGTGTCGAACCAACGCTGTCACAACCACTTCGTTTCATTCACCGTTTATTCATTTTTGCATAGATCAGGTACGTACAAGCATGCGCAGGCGCGCCACACACACACACACACACACACACACACACACTCATACTGAGAGTCATAGACATGTATATACACAGACACACAAGTACACTAATGCTCACTCGCACAGAGTAACGGAACCCAATATACATTCAGCCATATGTGTTCATACACACGCACACACCGATACTCACACAAAAACATAACATGTATGTATGTATGTATGTATGTATGTATGTATGTATGTATGTATGTATGTAGTATGTATGTATGTATATATATATATATATATATATATATATATATATATAAAGTATATGGATGTATATATATATATATATATATGTGTGTGTGTGTGTGTGCATGTGTGTATGCATGTGTACGAATGTGTACATATACACACGCAAATTCGTATATATATATATTACACACACAAATATATATATAGAGAGAAAGAGAGAGATAAATAGATATAGATATACATGCACACATACATACATACATACATACATACATATATACATATACACACACATATATATCGTTGCTATTATGTTAAACTGTCATATGTCCAAATTTGGCCAAATGCGTTGTTTTTCAATGTTTATATTTGCTTGCAATTGCCGGTTCTTTTGGTTAAACTATCGTATCTCCAGCTGCTTTCGATGCCAAGATTTCAAACATTGTCAGTGTAGTACAACGGTTTTGGTATGGAATGGTGAAACTATTTTTTGTTTTCTGAAAAAGTAACGTTTTGGACTTACAACATTTTTGCATAACATTGGGTTGTCCGGAAAGTTCGAGCCGATTATAGTAGCTTGCCTTCCGACTTATTTTAGAACATGGTTGAGTCCATAAAATAGGATTTGATTACACCCCCATTTAGAGCACAGTTTGAGGTATTTTTTCGTGGAAGAAGGTTTATGTTCCTATGGCCTGTGTTAATTCTGTAACCCTTGAAAATGGAAGATAAGAAAGTTCATTTTCGGCAGGTGATGCTTTGGTAACCAGACAAAAATTGCTGCAGCTCGGCTGGGATGTGTTACCCCCCCCCCACCCCCACCTATTGCACCAGATGCTCCTTCGGATTTCCACTTATTCAGGTCTCTGCAGATAAGTCTTAATGGTAAAAATTTCAATTCCTTGATGACGTAAAAAGATACCTTGATGAAGTCTTTGCCATGAAACCACCTCAATTCTGGGAAGAGGGTATTTTCAAGTTAAAGGAAAGATGGAGACGCATTGTGCAACAAAATGGTTCATATTTGGTTGATTAAAAAGGTAATGGCAAGTATTTATTGACCTTTTTCTTTCCTTTAAAAATCGGCACGAACTTTCCGGACAACCCAATAGTAACGATATATATATATATCATGGTGAATGCCGGACAAAAGGGTCACATAAGTGAGCTAAGAAGAAGGGGAGATAATAAAGTAGTGGCGATCCCAAAATGAAGGTGCGCGTGCGTGTGTATAAGAGGATTTGTATGTGCGCGTGGAATAGGGCTGGTGACCTTGACGTGTGCGTGTTTGTATGTGTAGGTGTGAAAATGTGGGGCTGGGAAGTGATCAGTGCTGGTGTGTTGTGATGTGTTGTGTTGTGTGGTATGGTCTAGTGTGTGTTTTCAATATATATATCTATATCCATATCTCTATATATATACATGCATACACGACGGGATTCAATAAGTTTCCATCTACCAAATCCACTCACCAGGCTTTGGTCAGCCTGAGGCTATAGTAGAAGAACCATGAGGTTGGGAAGCAAGGTTCTTACTATACAGCTACGCCTGTGCCTACACACACACACACACACACACACACACACATATAAAGCGCGCGCTTTTGTGTTGGTATTTATCTTCCCACCGCCATCAAGTTTTAAAAAATAATTACTAGGGTCGATTGTTTCGTACTAAAATCTCTCAAGGCGGTGTCCCTTGCATGGAATGATCCATTGTTTGGTCAGTTGATTTGCCGTGGATAATCCGTGAATTCCGTTGCTCTAGTTTCAAGGAACCCCCGTTTCGATCTCGAACATCACACAAGATGTTGACAATTTGTGCAAGGAATATAACAGTTTGATGTCATTACACAAACGTCGTACAGCTTTTAAAGAAACAAAGATATCTGATACCGCTGGAGTTTTGTCGCAAATATTTCTCAACTGTATCTAATTAAGTATACATATGAGGCGGTACTGAAAAGTTCCTGACTTTAAAGGTAACACGAAAGGCCTGGTTGGAGGCGCCCAACCTTTCGAGTTTTTTTTTAATTTCTTTTTTTTTTATGGACCGCTGCAGTAAGTGTATGAACCTGAAAGGGGAATATGTTGAATAAAACCATAATTAACCTTTTGTATTTTCTTTTACATAAAACCAGGAACTTTTCAGCACCCCATCGGACACACCCGAAAGAAAAAAGCCTGACATATGAAAGTGACATAGGGAGTCGTGTATGTACATATGTGTGCCTGGTACGAGTATGGTAGTGTACAACGCTTCAAGTAAATGCGAGATGTCATGGGAGTGTGACTAGATCCACAATATCATAATTAGCAGAACAATGATTCTTGTAGCGGAGAGGAAACTGGAAAATATTTCATCAGTGAGGACCTAAATATGTGACAGAAATACCAAAGCTGTGAGAAAGCAGTAAAAACTCAACAAGTAGTGAAAGAAGCTGGTTGCTGTGCAACTAGAGTGGTTACAGCTGCATCCGGGTCTAATGCTGTGCATAAATGGACGACAAAGGGAAAAGAAAAGAGTGGGATAAAACAACCCGGACGTACATAGGAAAATAGAATCTGGCACAGGTGTGGCTGTTTGGCAAGAAGCCTGATTCCCAACAACGTGGTTCCGGGTTCAGTCGCACTGCGTGGCACATTGGGCAAGTGGCTTCTACTATATCCTCCTTGGGCCGACCTTCTATCATAGCCACGTGGCCGACCAAAGCCTTGAGTGGATTTGGTAGATGGAAACTGGAAGAAGCCCGTTGCGTATATGTATATATATATACACATGTGTGTGTGTGTGTGTGTGTGTGTGTGTGTGTGCTCGCGGGCGTATGACTGTTTGTCTTTGTCCCGTACTACCGCTTGACAACCGGTGTTGGTTTGTCCACGTCCCCGTAACTTAGCAGTTTGGCAAGAAGCAGTGATAGAATAAGTACCAGGGTTATTAAAATATAAGTACTTGGGTCTATTCTTTCGACTAAAATATTCTTCAAGATGGTGCCCCAGCATAGCCGCAGTCAAAAGATAAAGGATTTTAAAAAATGATGTGTGTCTGTAAATTATCACCGATTCCTTGAAGGGAGTCAATCACAGAAATTTGCCGACCCCTCAAGTGAATTTACTTATAAATCGTCTGACCTCGTGGAACAATCTCATAGCGAGTGACGCTCTTCAAGTCAATCAGCATTATGTCCGCATTCCAGAGAGTCTTATGGAGACGATAACCCAATCGAATTCGTCGCAGCCGTACTATTACTATTCACTGCTACCATGACAACAAAGTTATTCCTTCTGCAAGTATAAGTTTGAAAGCTGAGTCAAGAGAGTGGAGTACCAAGCAGATCAGTGGTTCTTAACCAATGTTTACCAATGGATCCTTTTCATTACTATTCTATTCTGATGGACGTCCCCCCCAGCCATTCGATGTTTAAGAACTAGTCTTATAAGTATTTCTTTCGAAATTCTTATTCAGTTGTGTAGGTTGAACTATGTAAAATGTTAGAGAAAGGAACCTAACTGTTTCATGCAATAGATACATTCTTTTCTATTCTAGGCACAAGGCCCGAACGTTGGGGGGAGGGGGCAGTCGATTAGATTGAGCCCAGTAAGCAACTGGTACTTAATTAATCGACCCAGAAAGGATGAAATGCAAAGTCGACCTCGGCGGAATTTGAACTCAGAACATAAAGGCAGACGATGCTATAAATACATTGAAATCAAAACTTAACATGGACACTTAAAATACAATTATGGATCCCCAATATACTATTTCGCTTGCATGACCTCCACCCCCACCAACCCCAAATCTTATATGGACACCCAGAGGTCATATGGCCCCCGTTTGAGAACCACTGGACTAGATGAAATCTTCAGCCGGTTTAAATGCACAAATCTCTGGATGCGGCCTGGCCTTCTAAGAGTGTAAGACGTTAAAAGCCGAAACATTTGTCTTAGAGGGTTGTGTTCTTCTCTGAAGACCTCCTGCTGTTCAGCTCCCTTAAGAGTTTCTTATCCCTGATGGTTTTCAGAGCATTTCCATCAACATAAGAACAATCAAACAGCTTCTAACTTTATTCATGAAAAACGGCACAAATTTTGCGGCGACACTGTGCATCTTCTCAATCTTCCTTTTAAAAAAAAAATCAAGTGGTACACACGTCAGGAAATATCATACACAAGCAGGCGACAGTTTCCAAGGATCCCAACACGCTGTTTCATAATACTACTGGCGTTCAGACCTGTGACAATCTTCAATAGACCGCCTGCTCTCTTTGAAACTATTTTTTGGTTTTTTTTATGGCCCGGTTCCCACCAGGGCTGCAGCAACAAAGGTCACCATCCACTCCTCTCGGTCAAACATCCCTGCCTGACATCCTGGATGCAATCCAAGAACAATGCCTGCGATCAGGTTGTCGATGCAAGTGTGATGACGTTTGCCGCTTCTTACATCACTACGAAGTAACTTCAACAAAACTAATTTGGGTATTCCCAGTCCAGGGCGGCGGGCGCGGTAACCAGACTGTCGTAGCCGTCTTTGACTGATCTCTCGCTAACTTTCGGCAGGTCTGTATAAAGGCATCCGTTTGTCATATGTTGCTACCATTTCAGATTTAGCTCTGGAGCCATTCCGTCTACAGATTTTTAATATGTAGGACAAATGAACGGAGTATGACAAATCACTTTCACTAAAACAAGCCTTACGAGACCAGCTAACAAAGGATTGCTGTATTTGAATTGCTATTAAATGGTCGTTTTTGACCTCGAGTTAGGCTTCGTTACTACTAAATATATTTACGACATAAAAAAATATATTTTTGATATATTAAATTAATTACTCTTCGTTTATATCCTCTTCATCTACAATCTTGTAGATAATATCAGCTGCGTTGGCAAGACTGTGCACATGTGTGGTTTATGTGGGTTGTGTTCATGAGCCGTGTTTAAGTATGTATACGCGGATGTGCGAGTGCATAGACAGAGACACGGACATACACACATTCATATTTATATTTAAATATATATGTAAGTGTGTGTATATATATATATATATATATATATATATATATATATATTCATATTTATAATCAAATATATAAGTATGTATATATACATACATAGATGTATAACATATATATACATATATACATTCATAGACATATATGTGCGTGCGTATATTTGTATGTGCTCCAGCATATCATATATATATATTATATGTATATATATATTATAATATAATATATATGTATGTATATATACATGTATATGTATGTATGTATATATATGTATGTATATTATATATATAGTATATATATATATATTATGTATATATATATATATATATATATATATACTATATATATATATATATATATATATTATATATATATATATATATATATATTAAATTACTATATATATAAATTCATAAATAAGGGTTGAAATTTAGATATTAATTTAATAATACCACAGTTTAACACAATTGGCTTACCACATAAAACCAGGGAGACAATACAATTTATACATAAATATAAGAGAGTTACCGTTAAGTGGTTAACTCTAGTGCTAAAAATAGCTCCTCATTCTGGTATAGCCGGACCGCATGGGTACTTGACGCTCGTGAGGGTCCAATAAATTGTATCGAAGACAAATGCTGCTGATGACTTATAGATAAATATATAAGTATAATTGCATATTATATTGATAAAGAAACAATTGCTCAGCATTAATCTATCTTTTCGTTGTATTTCACTTTCCTTACGTTGAGGGTAATGTTATTTCTTTGTGGAAACAACTTCGGTGGCTATACCAGAATGAGGAGCTATTTTTAGCACTAGAGTTAACCACTTAACGGTAACTCTCTTATATTTATGTATATATATATATATTATATATATATATATATTATATATATATATATATATATATGCGCATACATGCACATATTTCATATACGTGTGTATGTAATTGGGTTCAAGAGTGTATGTATGCGTGTTTATGCGTGTGTGAGATAATGTACGATTTTGGCTTCGTTAGATAGTTCTGCGATGGATTCCAGAACACTGGTGGAAACGGTGATCAACGTGGCCGTCGTGGTTGTGGTTGAGATGATATGGCCATTATTATAGCAATGAAAACTGATGGTGGAGATGATGGTCTGAGATGATGGCGTCGGAGCAGACAGCGATAGTATTGGTAGCGTAGGTGATGGGAGACCTAGTTGTGGAGATTGTGACCGTGTTGTTGGCAGTTATTGTAAGTGTTTGTGGTAACTGTTGATATTAAGCCCCAGGTTAGCTCCCTTCAAGTAAATATATAATAAAAAGAGTTCCGGCTGTAAGCAACCTTCCTTTTTCTCAGCAACAATAGAGAGGAGACTCATCATTAAATCAATCTTTTTTATATAAACAAATAGGTGTATAGTGAGAGATTCCGTTGCTATTTCTAGCAGGTCAAACGACCTTGTGGAGACCTCTTCACTGGGTCATGTAGTCGTAGTAAATATCATAAAGAAAATGATGAAAATGAGGGCGATGATGATGATAATGAAGATGAAAATGATGAAGATGATGATGATGATGAAGAAGAGGAGAATTATATATATGTATGCATGTATGTATGAATGAATGTGTGTGTGTATGTATGTATGATAGTATATATGTACGTATTCCTGGTGGTGATGATGATAACGATGAGGAAGATGGTGTTGATGATGGTGACGAAGAGGAGGAGGGTGGTGATAGTGAAGATGATAATAGGTGATGATAATGAGGAGGAGGAAGAGGATGGTTATGGTGGTAGTAAGAATGGTGATGAGGATAATGGTGATGGTGTAAACGATGATGGTGGTGGCGATGATGACGATGATGGTGACTGTGATGAAGGGGAGAAAGAAGAGGAGATGGTGATAGTGAGGATGATGATGGTGATGTTGTGATGATGAAGATGAAGATGATGATGAGGATGATGACGATGACGTTGGTATTGGTGGTGAAGACAGTAATACGCCCTTACGGCATTATTGCTGAACAGAAATGGAGAGAGCGAGAGACTAAAGATACACACACACGCGCACACACACACACGCACACACACACAAGCACACACACATGCACACACACAACACACACACACAAGCACACCACACCACAAAAAGGGGCAAAATGACAGCCATATTTAATCCAGTATATATATATATATATATATATTCTATATATATATATATAATATTATATATATATAGATATATATATATATATTATTATATATATTCATACACACCCATATATATACACACACATGCACACACACATATATATATATACATTCGACATACACGACTAGCTGGGTGTGTGTGTGTCTATGAGTGTATGTATTGGTTTAAAAATGTCTCTCTCCTTCTCAATCCGTCTTTCCTGCTCTCTCACTTTCCCATACTTACATCTCTTCATTAATATCATAAGCTGGCTGGTTGTGTATATATGTGTTGTGTGTGTATATATACATACACAAACTCACATATCCCAGGGACACAATCTTCTCTCTCTCTCTCTCTCTGTATATATACATATATTTATAAATTTATATTACATATATATATATAAATATACGTGTATACGTCTGTATGTACGTACGTATTTCTGCATGTATGTACGTACGTACGTACATATGTACGCATATATGTATGTATGCCTGTCTATTAGTATATATGTGTACAAGAGGTAAATGCTTGTCTTTGTGTGCCATCATGAATATACAATCTATATGTACGTGGTGTATGCCTGTATGCTGTATGTATAATATATCACTATAAAGGTACGTAATTTTCCCTCTTCACTCCTCTTCTCGCACACACACTCACCTCATTTACCTTGTACAAATCACTAGTTGGCTCACTTAATCGTTCGTCTATTTCTCTTAATACACGATCCAGTGTTCACAGCTAATCACATCTAATAGAAATATATATTTGCTGTTCGTTTGTCTCTCTCCAATGCCGCCTCTCTAAGCTCATTTATCATCATTATATATATATCTACATTCTCACGCACACACCTCAGTCCATACACATACATGCACGCACATACGGCTTGTCTCCCCTCTCTCTCTCTCCCTTCCACCCATCGTTAGTCAACAATAACTGCAATGATGCCGCCATATTGCTGTTGCTTTTCAGACGAACAACGATCACAATTCTCAATGCACCCTCACCGCTTCTTCACTCCTCCACCACATCACTATCGTTAACATCTCCACCGCCGTCATACATGGATTCAGGCTTTTTATAGTAGTAGTAGTAGTAGTAGTAGTGGCAGCAGCAGCAGCATCAGTAGAAATAGTAGTAGTATTAGTAGTAGTAGTGGCAGCAGCAGCAGCAGTAGAAATAGTAGAAATAGTAGTAGTAGTAGTAGTAGTAGTAGTAGTAGTAGTAGTACCACCACCAGCAGCAGCAGTAGCATAGTAGTAGTAGTAGTAGTAGTAGTAGTAGTATTAAGTAGTGGTGGCTGTGGTGACGGTGATGGTATTTTATAAAGTAAAATTGATAAACACGTCTTTATCCTTCCCGATGACCAGAGACCGGAATTTCAATGACAGCCATCTTGGTTTTGGTTCTCTCCTTTCTTTCTTTTTTTCGTTCCCTCCTTCCATCTATCCTTCCTTCCTAACTGGCTCTCCCTTCCTTTATAAACTTCTTGTTTTCTGTCTTTCTTTTCTGTTTTTAGCTTCTTTTTCTTCCCTTCTTAAGTTCTCTCCTTTTTGTCGTTCTTGCTTTCATTTGTATTTGTTATTATTGTTGTTACCGTTGTTGTTCTTGTTACTTACCATCAACGAGCTCACTTTCAACTGTTTTAACATTCTGTAGAAAGAAAGTATAAAAGACTCACTTTATATATATGTACAAACACGCCACTTTTCAACGCCTCATCCAACACACACACGCACATACACACACCACACACACACACACACACACACACACACACGAATCGTACGTTTGTGTGTGCGTGCGAGCATGTTTGTGTATTAGTGTGTGTTGTGTGTTTGATATTGTAGATACAATTTTGTACAAATTTAAACTTCGTTTTCTTTTCTCATTATTAGACCTTTACGTTTCTTCTGGAACAATGATTCTCATAAGTCTATTAACAATCCATAGACTGCCATCTTGTTTCATCATTCTGGCATAGTGATGACAGCGGAGTGTTTGTTGCGTTTTGAACTAAGCAGTAAAGGATCAAAGGAATGTTGATGTATCTAATAAAATCATCACCGAACTTCAAATTGCTAAACGCAAAATTCCTTCTTACACTTGCAGTTTCTTTCAGTTAAGTTATATAGATATATTGATGTCTCGGATATTTTGGTGTTAAAGAGTTCCTGTCTCTCTCAAAGAAAAAAAAAAGCGGTGCTATTGCATGGGGCTGAGACATGGCGAACAACAGTTAAGTCAAATAAGCAAATACAATCATTCATCAATAGATGCTTGCGTAGTATACTTAAAATTAGATGGCCCGAAGACATAAGCGATATGGAGCTATGGCAAAGAACAAATCAAGTTTCGATTAGGGAGCAAATATTTAAGAAAAAGTGGAAGTGGATTGGTAGCACAATTAGAAAAGACGCACCAAAAGTAGCGGAAAGTGTTTTACAGTGGAATACGGATGGATATAGAAAGAAAGGTAGGCCTAAGAACTCATGGCATAGATCAACACAAAAGGAACTAGAGAATGGGGGACATTCATGGCAGAGTATAAGTAGGGAGCGAAAAATTATGCGACATAAGTGGCCTATACTCCGCGTTGGAGGGTTAAAGGCATAAAAAAAAAAGAATTCATTGTTAAACTTC
>NW_021828065.1:2500-35406 GCF_006345805.1 Octopus sinensis
GTTATCGCTTCTGAAGATCTGCCCGAAACTAACAGTGGCAACAAACTCAAATATGCAAGCGAAGAATTTCTGCTCTCCCCTTTCCACCAGCGTGGGTTAAAATCAGCAAACACTATGCTTTTTTCGGTAAAATCCGAGACATATGATGATAGAAGTGTCGATTTTGACTAATCTTGAAACGTACGTTCTCAAATAACCTTTGCATTTGATTTTTTAATGTCTCTACCCCCATACTTTCGTGAGTTGAACTGAGCAAACACTATATGAGAGAGGTTTTCTTTAAGTATTGGAAATAGTTTTAAAAAAGTTTTTTTAGCTGCTATTTCTAATGAGTTCAGTATGCGGCAAAGTAATTTATTTTACTAAGCCCTTTTATATAATGTAATAATTTGAATTCGCCTTAAATGGTCCCTTTGCAACTGAATACTTGGTGAAATTGATTAATTAATTAATTTACCCTCAACTGTTGAATATAATAATATATATATATATATATGTCTTTATTTATTAATTTTGTTAATCATTTGCCTGCTGCCATGCTTGAGCACCGCCTTTAGTAAGACCAGTGCTTATTCTATAGGTCTCTTTCGCCGAACCGCTAGGTTACGGCGACGTAAACACACCAGCTTCGGTTGTCAAATGATGTTGGTGGGGACACAGACACAAAACATACACACACACACACACATACATACATGTATATATATATATATATATATATATATATATATACACACACATACATATGACGGGCTTCTTTCAGTTTCCGTCTACAAAATTGACTCACAAGCCTTTTGTCAGCCTGAGGCTATAGTAGAAGACACTTGCCCAAGGTGCCACGCAGTGGGACTGAACCCGGAACCATGTGGTTGGTAAGGAAGCTACTTACCACACAGCCACTCTTGTGCCTATAAAATGAAAAGACACACGAAATACCATTAAACATTTTGTCCGCCATGCAAACGATTCTGCCAGCTCGTATATATATATACATACATATACATTATATATATATATATATGTGTGTGTGTGTGTGTGTCTATGTATGTATATCAGTAGTTCCCAATGCTTCTGCACTTGCGACCCCTTAGCCAAAAGCTTGAAGCCCATGCGACCCCCGACTATCAACAGCTTGATTTACATTTTAATTATTTAATACTATACCAAGCCACTTCCAGCAAGGCTACGTGACCCTACTACCAAGGTTTGACGACCCCTCAGCGGTCGGCAAGGACGGGTTGGGAACCCCTGATATATATAATATATATATATATATATATATATATAGAGAGAGAGAGAGAGAGAGAGAGAGAGAGATACATACATACATATATATATATAGAGAGAGAGAGAGAGAGAGAAAGAGATAGATAGATAGATAGATAGATATATATATTACCTCCGAAACACGCATTAAATCGAACCAGGGGCAGCTGATGAAGTGGAATTTTCCTTGTATTGTTTGTCCTGTACTCTGTTTTTTCGTTGTTAAAAAAAGTCTGTTTCCTTGTTTGATTTTATGTTTTTGTTTCTCGTTGTGTTCTACGTTTATTTGTGGTGTCCTGTACTCATATATATCTATATATGCTCGTATATATACATGTAGATGTAAGTACGTACATATATGTATGTATATATGCATATATTTTATCTATTTATTATATTGTTATTATATGACCGAACGCACGCGTCGTTTCTCTTCTCCAAGTTTTTATTTATATATATATATATTTATATATACTCATACACACACACACACACACACGCATGCACACATACATATACATGCATGCAGATACGTATACAAAAACACCCCAAAATACTGATAAAGTGTTTGTGAAACCGTTGTGCAATTATGCAAGAGAAACCAGTTGCTCCCTCCATCCTCTTCGTTAATTGGAATATAAACTCTTCCGATATTTACGTTTGTTCAAAGATATCATCATCGAAGCAATCCCTTTTCGCTGTGTAACAACCCTTTCCACTGTTTGCCCAAAGCTTGAAATTTTGGTGGAGGGGATTAATTGATTACACTGATCCCCAGTGTTTCTCTGGTACTTTATTTATCGATCCCCAAAGGATGAAAGGCAAAATTGACCTTTTTTTTCACTTTTAAACTTTTTATGGATTTCTACTTGGATAGAATTACTGTAGCGTTAATAAGTTCACATAAAGAAATCTATGATTTAAACGGATTATTAAGATATATCCGAGCGAATCTCTGTCAACTTCTCACTTGGAATCTTTCAGTGTCCGAGTTGCAATTAGTGCCACTTCTCTCTCTCTCACTCTCTCTCTCTCTATCTCTCTCTCTCACTCACTCTTTCTCTCTCTCTCTCCCTCTCACTCTCTCTCCATCTCTATCTCTCCCTCACTCACTCTCTCTCTCTCACTCTCTCTCTCACTCACTCTCTCTCTCTCCCTCACTCACTCTCTCTCTCTCTCTCATTTTCGCTCAGTTTAGAGATGTTCCCCTTTACCTCATATATTTACTCAGTTATCCCATTGAGCAAAACAGGACAATAATAATGATTTCTAGCATAGGTACAAGGCCTGAAATTTTGGTTTAGGGGTCTAGTTGGTATCACCGACCCCAGTACTTGACTGGTTATTATTTTGTCGAACCAGAAAGGAGGAAAGGCAAAGTTGACTTCGGCGGGATTTGAACTCAGAACGTAGAGATTCACTACATGTTGCTATGCAGTTTACATGGCGTGCTAATGATTCTGCTAACTCGCCGACGATGTCCTCCTTTTCCCAGAGAATCAAATCCCATTTGCTCGCCACAAATCCTCTGTCAAAATCCAATATAGAACTTCCAACAGCTACATTATCCCACTGGTAGAGGATCGCCAGGGCTCGACCATATTCCAGCTGTTTCGGCCTCCGATTGAGAGAAACTGGGGGGAAACAGCGACCACACATGTTCACCGTCAAGGAATCGATGGAGAGAGGTCGCAGCCTCAGTGCATACCTGCGTGTAATCAGCTACAGCATGTCCAGTCGTTCGTTGAGCAGGTGTTGACAGCAAATGCAGCGCTTGGCCAGTGGAATGCATCCGTCGCACAGAGAGCGGAATGGCAAGCGCTCCAGGTCGGTTAGACTTGAAATGAGGCGAGGCACAACGGTCAGGCAGTAATATATGATGGAGCTAATGTAAGTGTTCGCCAAATCCGTCTGACCAGTTAAGGATTATTTTTTTTTCCTCAGCCTTTTTACTAGGCTTCAAGGCACTTGGCTACTCTTTCTAGCGCGGGTAGGTAGGAACCGATGGAGGGTTCACGCGTCCTTGTTTCCCGGCCCTCAACATTTAGGATAGGAATAAACAAAAGAAGCCCCGGAATAACATGTTTGTTAAGAGACGGAAAGACAGTTTGTTTCATATGAGAAACAATGCAATTCTGTGGGTATTTAGTTGTTGTTTCTAGCATGATGTGAGTCTACTTATAGGATAATATTTTATAATTAATTCTAAAAGTGTCCTTCATATTTATACACATAAACACTACACGGAAATTGAAAGGTTCTTGTTTGTTATGTCTACCATGATGTGAGACCCCACCTGTAGTACAATATTCTTACAGATGCTTCGTCCTCAAGTGTCCTTCAATTTTTATACACATCACATCACAGATTTAAGGCCATGTGGTTGCTATTTCTCGCAATATGTGGGACCATATATTGTTCATTATATTTTAGAAATGGTTAAGTGTCCTATTTGCATACGAGAAATCGAAACCAATTTGAAGGCTCTTGCTTAATGTAGTCTAGCATGAAGAATGACCATATATGGCACAAATTCTTAAGGTGTCCTTCCAATTTGTATAAAAATCAACGCAAATTTTAGGGTAGTTGACTGTTATTCCTAGCGTGACGCAAAATCACATGTAGCGAATTTCTTTCCGTAAATCTTTCTTAAATTCTTGTTCAATACCCACAGTATTTAATTATATGAATTATGAACTACAAAATTAATTAATTTTCTTTCGAATCCAAATTTATAACTGTTTGAAGGGAGGTAATTCTATACCTTTCGAAGACAGTTGTAGCCTCCCTTGGAACTACAAGATTTTTGACTGGGCGGTACTCTGTGTGTGTGTGTGTGTAACATTCGTGGTGGGAGGGAAGAAGAGAGGGAAAAGAAAAATATGTTAGAGAGGGATAGCGAGAGGGGGAGGGACATAAGATGAAAGAAAAATGTTTAGTAAAAGAGAGAGAAAAGCTGAGAGAGAGAGAGCTAATGATAAAGAGAGTGAGAAAAAGCAAGAGAGGTGGAGTAAAGTCGGGAGGAGAGAGAGAGAGAGAGAGAGATTATGTGTGTTCGCCATCTAAATATTGCATAAGGGGAAGAACAACACAAATTTGTGACGACTTAGCTGTTATTTCGAGCATTATATGAAACCATATATGTAAAAAGTATTTTTATAGAATGCCTTTTACGGGGGTCGGCTGAAAGGTCCATAGGCTGACCAAGATTCTCTCACGGAAGGTGACCAAATGGGGTTTATTTTCCGATATAGTCCCCCCCCCTTGAAGTCCCCACATTTCTTCTAAACAAAACAAGAAAAAAGATCGCTTGTCTCTCTATCTCCCTTCTTCCTTTCTTTATCCCTTTTTTTCTCTTTTCTCTTCTTTCTCTCTTACCTTCTCTCATCGCATATTTCCTCTTTTTCTATTTACACACACACACACACACACACACAAATAACAAAGCAAAACAGATTTCAACAAAAGACAAAGTTTCCTGTAAAACTCAAATCTGACAAGTTCCAATGAATGAGATGAAAACACTAATAACGAATTATCCAAAATTCTCGCAAACTCCCATTTTTAAAGCATAAAATCTGTACATCACTACAAACAGTCTATCTATTTATCCGTCTATCTGCCTCTCTGTCTATCTACCTATCGATATATCTATCTGTCTCTCTCTCTATCCATCCATCTGTGTGTGTGTGTGTGTATATATGCTGTCTTGACCGAGCTAATTTTCTGTTAATGGTATATGAATGGTTATCTCCCTTTAGTTGAATGTCTCTACGTTAATCCATCCGTGTGTGTAGTTAGGTGGGTAGGTATGCGTATACAGGGGTTGATGAAAAGTACCGGCATGACCACTGCTGCAGAGGACTGGCTGGAGACCGAACCAGCTGTGTTTTCTTTTTCCCAGGGCTTAGAAAAACTGAAGGGCCACTGCAACAAGTGTGTGAATGTGAGAGGGGAGAATATGTTGAATAGAATGCTAATGAAGTGATTCGTCTCTATTTTGTTTTACCTGAAGCCAGAAACATTTCAATACTCCCTCGTCTGTAGACACACATACACACACACACGCATGCACACATACACAAACGCATACATATACACGCACATGACAGGTGGACCTTTTCAGGCTGACCTGAACAGTGTTGGGACATGGGAGGACGAAATCAGGGAAATGGACCAGCTCCAGAGAAAAGGTAGAAGCTTTTCTGGGTGGAGGGGGAGAGATCTACAACCATAACCTCAGAAATCAAGCTCCTAATGTTAACCCAAAAGTCTGTAGAGCTGAAATACCAGGAAATGAGTTCAACGTCAGTTGTCCATTCTGGAAAGAAGTGGGACGAGTGGTTGTGAAAGGGGCCAGATCAGGATCAGCTCCTGTCTAAGTGGTGTACCTTATAAAGTATACAAGAAATGCCCATGGCTCCCTCAGAGGCTGTGGACACTATTCTGAAAGATCTGGACAAATAGTATCATTCCACCGAAAGGAAGTTTTGTGCTGCCAAAGGAAGAAAACTCATCAGCCATTAACAAATTCAGGACCATTCTCCTTCCTGAGTGTTGAGGGAAAAACCTTCTGTACTGACCAAAAGGGTGACCTCATACAATGAGTATATAAACACCTCTATCCAGAAAGTGAGGGTCTCGGGTTTCTCGGGCTGTCTGGAACACAACCAGCTGATTCGGGAGGCCAAAAGAAGTAAAGGTGACATGACAGTGGCTTGGTTGGATCTGGAAAATGCATGTGGATCAATTCCTCACAGCCTCATCCAAGCAGCCCTTGACTGTTACCATATTCCTCACCTGTTGAGGGAATAATCAGCAATCACTTTGGAGGCATCGAGTTATGTTTCAGAACAGCCCACTTCACAAGTCAGTGGCAAGACCTTGAGAAAGGAATCATAACTGGTTGCACAATCTCCCTCATTCTTTTCATCATGGCTATGAATCTCCTCGTGTCAGCTGCTGAAAATGAAGGCCAAGGACCAACAATGGAATCAGGCAGCTGTCAGCAGCCAATAAGGGGTTTCATGGATGATATCACGGTAACAACTACACCCATGTGGAGGCAGAAATGGTGCTGACCTCATTTGAACACATGGTAATATTCGTTAGAAAGAAGTTTAAGCCTCCCAAATATAGGGGTATGGTAACCAGAAGAGGTAAAGTAACAAACAAAATTAAGCTACAAGTGCAAGGAGAAGCCATACCATCAACAGAGGAAAATCTGATTAAATGTCTTGGAAAGATGTTTGAGAAGTCGCTCTGTCAGAAGCAATTGCTTGCGATACCAGAGGGTGCACACTCTCCTACCCTGATGTAATCTCCAGGGATACAGGCATCGAGCAAACAGACCTCCGTAATGCTATGATGGACCGTGAGGCCTGGCGTAACATAGTAAATTCCATTGTCTCGACCACGGTCGAACAATGATGATGATGAAAGGAAATGTTCGAATTGCCCCTTTGAACGTTTTCTTCTACGATTATGCCAATTCTTCCTGCCCAAGTCAGTAACTGACTTATTTCTTCAGTTATAAATGAGGGTGTTCAGATCGAATTGAAAAAAATATATCTTACACCATGTGCTATTCCGCTAGCACGATCATGGCTGATATTAGTAACAACACCGATGTGAACAAAAGCACAATACCTGTAAGGAAACCTGCACTGGGTCAAACGGCCTGAGATATGATGTGGATGTATTTTGTATGATAGTTTAAAAATCTATACATATAAATATGACATGGGCGATTCTTTCTTGTCTTGGGATTCACGGTCAAACGGCTGGGTGGAATTGCGCGAAAAATTACTCATCGATGTGTAGAAAGATCAGGTGGTGTTGCTGGGCTTTGTATTTTTTCATAGCTCCCATGGTTACTGAGATAATCTACTATAATAATACTCTTGCGTTTATGAATGAGAAAGGAAGGAGTGATAGATGAATAAGGAAGGAAGGGGTGATGTGACACTTGGTAGTGGGATGAGGAAAATTGTACGCTGGAAAAATAAATCAAACAGCGTTTCAACTCTGTGTGAATATATGTGTGTATGTAAAAGGGGGGTATGTGAATGTGTGTGGGGGGGGGGGATTTTTTGTGAAGTTCTCCTTTGTAGTGTTTCAGTTATTTGGTTTTCAGTTTCAAATGGGTTTTTTTCTTTTCGTTTTAAATTTTGTGTAATATTTCGCATTGAGTTTGCGGTATTTAATGTTTTTCAGTTATTATTTTTTTTGTTGATTTTTGACCTTTGAAAATTTAAAAGATTTCTTTACCTATTTTTTTATTTCTTTTAATTTTTGTTTTATTTTTTATGTTTGTTTCTGTTGTTTTGCATCTTTGTTCGCTTAGTATTTGGGTTTATTTTTGATTTGGTTGAATCTTGGTTGTTTTTTTTTGTTGGTCAGTTATTTTTAGCGTTTTGACAGAAAAAAAGTCATTCTAAAATTGCTTTTTTAACGTAAGCGTGCCCAAACAAGTCGAATGCTTACACAGAGCAGGTTTTACAGCCACATCATCCAAACCGACCGGGTGAAACCGGGCTTAGCGGTTCGGCAAAAGAGACTGAGAGAATATGTACCAGGCTTAAAAAAGTACTGAGCTCAATTTGTTCGACTTAACCCTTTCGAGGCGGTGCTTCAGCATGGCCACACACACACACACACACACACACTCACACGTATATACAGTTACGGTCAAAATGTTCAGAACGGCATTGTTTTCATCAGAAAAGTAAGTATAATTTCTTATCAAAGTTGTTTTATCTTCTATAATTTTCACAGACAATAAATACGACATTATTTGTTATTGTCTGCGATTTTGGTGTAATTTGAGAGGATAATACAAAAGTTATGGATGATTTAGTGATTTACTGCAAAACCCATGGCAGCCAAAATGATCAGAACGGTTGCTTTTACTCCGTGTTTTAGTATATTTAACCGGCGAACTCAAATGTTTTGAATTTGTTTACGTGACGGTTCGTTTACTAAACATTAGTAAGAATATCTGCAGTGCACTTTAATATAATGCCACTTACTCCGTTACTAATTCGTCAGCAGATTATTAAGCTTCGAAAGAAGGATAATTTAAGTATTGGGTCTATTGCAAAGATTGTTAACAAGTCAAAAAATGTTGTTCATGGTATTCGTGTGAAGCAAGAAAGTCTACAGGTAGGCCAAGAAAAACGACCAAGAGAGAAGATCGTGCTATGGTAAAGTTGGTTAAAAAGGACAGATTTAAAACTGCTGCTGCTGTTTCTCGGAAAATGAGCATTGTATTGAAGAAAACTTTATCTCGAAAAACTGTGTCTCGTTGTTTAGTTGAACATGACCTACAAGCAAGAGCACCTGCAGTGTAGCCACTGATCAGCTCCAAGAATAAAAAGTGTTGCCTTACCTTTGCAACCGAACATGTGTTGTGGTTTCAAGAAAAATGGCAAACGGTGCATTTCAGTGATGAATCTAAGTTTATGTAATTTGGCTCAGATGGGAAAAGGTACGTTCGTAGAAAAGTAGGTGAAAAATTGTCGCCTAAATGCCTTAAGACTAGTGTTAAATTTGGTGGAGGAAGTGTCATGGTTTGGGGGATGATATCTGGAGATGTTGTGGGCCCTTTGGTGCGATTACATGGAAAGGTAAACGCAGGAGTTTATAAACAACTTGTAAAAGATCATGTCTTGCCTGTGCTAAGAAATTCAACTAAGCGACCACCCATATTCATGCAGGACAATGCCCCATGTCACAAGGCTAAGGTGGTCATGAACTTCCTCAAGGCTGAAAAAGTTATTGCTATGGATTGGTCTGCTCAAAGCCCAGATCTCAATTCTATTAAAAATGTGTGGAATATTCTAGGAGAACGTTCGAATGCCAGAAATCCTACAATAACCGAGCAATTATGGAATGCCCTTCGGGAAGAATGGAATAAGATCACACAGCAAGAAATTGAAAATTTAATTTCCCCATGCAGTCGAAGATGTCAGAGTGTGATTGAAGCTAAATATTAAATACTTCCAGTATTCTCTGTCATTTTTAATTATTTTGTTCTTTTTTCAACCGTTATCACTTATAGATAGGCATTTTCCAATCAATCATAATTACAGAAAGCTCTTTAATAGGCATAACTTAAAAATTAGTTTTAGCTCAATTACTAATTTTAAAAATATAATTGCACACAACACATAAAAACAACAATGACCACCAGCTGTTCATGCAGGGATAAAAATTTGTGCCCGCGAAAATGGAGCCTGCATGTCCGAGACCATCATTTATGAAGCCACTGTAGTCTCTACAACCACTAAGGACATTGTTTCATCAAATAAATATGTGGGTCTCACAGAGGGGAATTTCAAAGCCAGGTTCAACAATCACACCTTCAGTTTCAGACACTGGGAAAAAAGAAAAACAACCAAATTATCCAGTAAGGTGTCAACGATAACATCCATTGGAAGATCTCAGTTATGTATTATGTTAGTTATACTTTACCTAGTTGATTCGTTTAATATTGTAGCTAGACCTTGTTTAGTTGATATATGTAGTTTGCAACGAGACCTTGCCTTATGTGTAAATTGATATGGAAGGTAAACAGTGACATTGTGTACATATGTACCATGAAGTACATAATCCGTAAGTCTTAGTATGGCATTACATCTACGGTAATTTTTATAATGTAGTATGGTAGCTAGAGCCTGTAAAGCTATGTATTATATATATATATATATATATATATATATATATACATATACATATATATATACACACATAAATACAAATACACACACACACACACATATATGTATATGTATATATATATAGTTATGTATGTATGTATATTATATGAGTTAAGTACCTATATATATATATATGTGTGTGTGTGTATAAGCGACAGAGGCAGTATTTGTACTGAGAAATAATATTTATTTCTGCTTAGATATTGATGTTCTGTTAGAACAAACTATACTGCGGCAGATAACGTGAGAGAAACGCTCAAGCTGGATTTTGGTGCAAAATGCACTCTTGTTTATATCGAGTTGCTAGTAACGAAATAGGTTCCCTATTAGCTACTAATTTCCAGACATTCCTATGCACTGTTAACTCCATGCTAATATTTAGCGTGGAGGAAAGAGGTCTGATGTAGCTTAATAAAGCCATCAGTTGTTATCTGTTTTGCACCTCCATTTCTCCTTTAGTTTATACTTACAGAAATAATACTGATTCGATCTTCAGTACATGCCGCAAAGTGAAATAAAATAACGGTTTCAAACTTTGGCAAAAGGTTAGTAAGTTCGTGAGGAGGGGTTAAGTCGAAGGCAAAGTGTACCTCAGTGGAATTTGAACTCAGACTGTAAAGACGGACGAAGTACGGTTAAGCATTTTGTCCGGTGTGCTAACGATTCTGCCAGCTCGCCGCCTTGGAGTGAAATCAAATAATTGCAAAATTATTTAAGCTAATGTCTATAAATACATGTGAGAAACATTCATATGACGTGTGTTAAAAAGATAATATGTTATGATAGCAAATGATAAGCAAACAGCTATGCGCAAATCTAATCTTTATAACTTTTATATCGACTGAAATACATCTTGAACAATGAATATACTTTCACATTCCGAATTATATTTTCTGACGAAACCAATCTTTGGATGAAACCAAAGATATTACTTTAACACTGCCATTGCAAACTTAAACAGATTTGACATTTCTTTTTCAACAGTGGAGCTGCCAATTCTTCAAACACTCCAAGTCTTCTATCTCTTTATTCAGTTCGGTGTCATCCATTATCTTCAAATCTTCCAGTTCTTTCAGCTCAGGTATCTCCAGATCATCCAGGTCTTTCAACTCATTTATCTCCAGATCATCCAGATCTTTCAACTCATTTATCTCCAGATCTTCCAGCTCCTTTAGCTCCGGTATTTCGAGATCTAGTTCCTTCATCTCACTTGCCTCTAAATCTTCCTTCAGTTCCTTCAGCTCAGGTATCTCCATTTCTTCCAGTTCTTCCAGTTCTTCTAGATCATCCAATTCAGCTATCGCCAGATCTTCAGGTTCTTTCAGCTCCAGAGTTTCCAGTTCCTTTAGCTCGGGTATTTCCAACTCTTCTAACTTGCTCATACCTGCCTTTAGATCTTTATTCATCTGTTTTTCCAGTTCCTTCAGTTCCTTCAACTCCTGTGATATCTGCTTTTCCTCCCTTTTTAATTCATCTATCACCTGCACCATAGTTTCGTCCTTCCCTAATTCATCTTCATGACTCATATTCACCACCTCTGCGAAAAGTTCGTTCAAAGTGAATTGCTTGGGTAGCTTATCAAGGGATATTTCTTACAAGGAAAACGTTGAAGCGGTGCTTCATCTGTGAAATTGGAATGAAGTCTGACAGAGTTTACTCTGTGAAGAACTTGGTTAAAGAAAGTGTTGCCGGGGAAATGAAGCAGGTCACACGTTCTCTCAGAACGTCACACGTTCTCTCAGTACCTGTTGACAACAATGAAGACATCAATTTATTCGCTTAAAAACCCTAAAATACAAGAATTAATGGAATCAAATAAATAAATAATGAAAAACAAAGAAAAAAAGAAAATAAAAAATTGGAATTCTGGTTTATGACCCCACATAAGCCGCCATAATGTTTTTATTTTTAGGAATTTTCAGAAAGTTTTTGCTAATTTGTGTTCTACACCTGGGAATTGATACAACTATGAAAAAAACAATAGAAAAAAATAGTGTGTGATTTAAGGGCGGTTTAGCTGTTGGTTTTAGCACATTCCATGTTCTCTTTTCTTTGTCACTCTGACACGTAACGATGACTTTCAATGTTTTCCTCCCCAGGAATACATTTGATGGAATGAGGGTGCACCCCAAGAGGGGTCCATTGCTGGGATTTAAGCAAAAAATTCGGACTGGCCATATTTTAAATCGTGATCAAAAAATAATTGAAAAGGAGTGGAACTTTTAGGATTTACGATGAAAGTGTGTGTGTGTGTGTGTGTGTGTGTGTGTGTGTGTGTGTGTGAGGGGGTGGATTTTAAGTTGTTGTTTTTTTTCATAATCGTAGAACACAAATTCGGAAACGTTTCCTGAAAATTCCTAAAAATGGAGAAAAAAAATATGAGGGGTGTATACAATGAGGAGGATTCCTGCTGATCCGATCAACGGAACAGCCTACTCGTGGAATTAGCGTGCAAAAGAGGCTGAGCATTCTACAGACGTGTGTTTCCCTTAACGTAGTTCTCAGAGAAATTCAGCGTGGCACAGAGTGTGACAAGGCTGACCCTTTGAAATAAAGGTACAACTCATTTTTGCTAGCTGGGTGGACTGGAGCAACGTGAAATAAAGTGTCTTGCTCAAATGACACAACGCGTCGCCGGGAATTGAGCTCATGACCTTATGGTCGTGAGCCGAATATCTTAACCACTAGGCCATGCGCCTTCACTCGACGGGTTGTATGGAGGGCTTCAACCAGAAAAACAACGACTGACTGATAAGTTTGCGCTTAATTACTTCTTCTTTCTACTCTTTGCCCCAAAGCGTGAAATTTTCTGGGAGGGAGGTTATTCGCTGACATCGACTTATTTTATCGATTTCGAAAGAACGAAATGCAAATTCGATCTCGGCAGATATTTTGATACAGAACATAAAGCTGGTAAAGGGTCAGTGATGTCAACGGCTGAAGGGTTCTACCGGAAGAGCAGAAGTGAGGAAGGTCACGTGGGATGGACAGAAGTAGGACCAACGTAGGGCCCTTTTCCTCGGTGGCTGCGGATGCCGACGGGCGCGCGTGAACCTACGAGCTAGAGGGATCTTGGCCGTTAGGTTTTGGCCAGAGGTTCGCTGGGTAGATCGCCTTTCGGATGTAATCCAGCTGCAAAGTCGACACTGCGCCTCATACTTCTGGAAGAAATCACGTGGAGGCATATGGCCTAATGGTTAGAGCAGCGGACTCGCGGTCGGGGTTCGAATCTCAGTCTGGGTGATGTGTGTTTTTATGAGCGAAAACACCTAGGCTCCACGCGGCTCCGGCAGAAGGTAATGGCGAACTTCTGCTGACTCTTTCGCCACGACTTTCTCTCACTCTTTCCTCCTGCATCTTGCAGCTCACCTGCGACGGACCGGTGTCCCGTCCAGGTGGGGAACCTATACGCCAAGGAAACCGGGAAACCGGCCCTTATGAGCCAGGCATGGCTCGAGAAGGAGCAAAGAAGAAGAAGTAGTCACGCTGAGCACTATTGTCCGGCGTGCCGACGGTTCTGCCTGGTCGCCGCTTTTACTTATTTAATTAAAGTGAAAAGAAATAGATTGATTAAAAACAAAACAAGCAAAAGCCCAGACAGGTAATTAAACAATTAATCAAACAGGTAAACTTACAAACGAAAGGAAAATAGAAAGAGAAAGAAAGAATTGATTGATAATGATATCAGTAAATTAAATAGAAATAATTCTAATTTGTTGTTTGATTAATTAGAAATCAATCAACCAAATATTTAAATGCAGAGAAAGGAAGGTAGGGAGAGAGAGGAGAGAGAGAGAGAGAGAGAGAGAGAGAGAGAGAGAGAAGCAAAGGAGACATAGTATAAAGGCAGTGAATTCAATTGTAATAAAATGAATGATAAATGTTATATTTGAATCAGTCGGTTATTAATGACCAAATGAAGCAGGCAAAAATACAAAGAGAAGTAGTGTTAAAGACGGAAATAGAGAAAGGAAAGTCTTTAAGACGAAAGGAGAAAAGAAAGGAAAAGAGAGTTGGTTGATTAAGTTATCAGTTAAATTATGAAAATAAGACAGGGATTAATTCAAAGCCAATGAACCAATAAGAAATATAATAAATCAACCCGTGACTAACTTGAAGCACCAATTCTAAAGAAAGCCAAGTAGAAGTGAGAAAAACCTTCAGTTTGTTTCTTTAGGAATCCAACGTCATAATGTCTGCCGTCAACCTTCATGACGTAATTTCAAGAATTTTTTGACGAATCTAATCAACAGCCATTCAAGGTTATTAAAGAAATCTGGTTTGATGAGAATGCAATATACTGTGAACGTTTTGCGTTCAAATCCCGTTGAATTTATTCATTTTTACAATCAGTTCTTCAAGGGTTGAAAAACTGAAGTAGCAGTGGACTTGTTATAGTTCCTATCCTATTTGTGAACAATCGAGATTGTTTATGGAAGTCGATTACTTCGACCCTAGTAGCTGACTGATTTTATCGGACTTTGAACTCAGAACGTAAAGACGGCCGAAATGCCGCTAAACATTCTGCCAGTTCGCTGCCTGACTAGAATCTATAAATAATCCTTTCTACTTGAGGCACAAGGCCTGAAATTTTGGGGGAGGGGCCTAGTCGATTACATTGACCTCAGTGTTTCACTGGTACTTAATTTATCGACTCCGAAAGGAAGGAAAGGCGGAATTTGAACTCAGAACGCAAAGGACGAAATGCTAAGCATTTGGTGCAGCTTTTTCTACTTCTATAGCGATTACTCTATGGATGTGCCTTCACGTTCGATGAATGTTTCAATGTGGAACCAACGTGTGTTGCCCGGTCATCCTCCCTGGCAACGCCATCGCTGTCATTACCGCGGAGCGCAGCTTAGCACATAATTTGTTCTGGGGGACGTAGACCATCACACCTCCCCCTACGACTTCCGCTGCTTTGCCCCCTTTTTCTTTTTCTTGATTGGTTCAGGCCAAGGCGCAAGTCAAGCGTGACGCCGGAACAAACGAGCAAGATTTCCCGCCACTTTTAGCTGAACCTGACAGCTTGAACACCACCACCACCACCACCATCAGCATTAACAACAACAGCAACAACAAAACCAAGGTCGCAAGGCCATTCACCGTCACCGCCACCAATGACTCCACCATCAACACCGACACCACCACCACGGTGGCTTCCGGTTACTATAACTGCTTCCTGTGCTAACGATACCACTACCACCACCAACAACAACAAAACCAAGGTCGCTAGGCCATTCACCGTCACCGCCACCAAAGACCATGCCGTCAATACCAACGCCACCACTTCAATATCTGCTGCTACGGCTGCCTCCCCTGCCATTGACACCACCAAGAACGACAATAACAACAACAACAACAACAATTCCCTTCAGCCCTTGCTCCCTCCACCACCAACAACTGAAGGAGAGAAAGAAAAAGCCACGACCACCAAACGAATTGCCGAAATCTGCTCAAATGCAGGGGCAAATTATGCAAACAATTTTCCACCTCTTCCTAGTTGCATAATCAACAGCCATACACGGGATATACCCACAACTGTCACCTCTGCCATCAACACCAACACCACCACCACCACCACCACCAGCAACAACAACAACAACAAAACAACAACAAATTTCGCCGAGGCGATAAAAGAAAAAAGACAATAGTATCTTTTACTGCACAGCAGATAAAAGATACTAAAGCATTAGTCACCAAAGAAAATGGCAAAGTGCAACTAAATATACCACAACATATACTAGATGACGAAAAAAAAAAACAATTATATATAAAATAACAAACAGTACAACTAAAAGTCCAGAAAAAGCAAACACAGACAAAAATAAAAAATACCTACGCCCTATCTGGGGATATAAAGAGTATGTGACATGGTGGAACAAGTTTGCCCATGTACAAGTGGTTTTTCAAAATGAAGAGTTAGCAAAACAATTCTCAACGCTAACTCTTCATTCAGACGACCTAATAATGATACCCAGCTACCTTGGCCAGAAGGTAACAAAAGTCATAATCAACAATGTTCCTCAAATAGCAGACAGACTCTGGGTAACATCAGCCATATGTGTCGAAATGGAGGACATAAATATCCTACAAATCGCTGTTTCTGCACACAAAAACTGGGTGGAAAAGAGACTGGAGATTCTTCTCCACATAAACCAAGACGCCATTAATAAAATACCCACCCATATACATCTATCGGAGGACCACAAATTGTATGTAGTAGTCGAGGGCAGAAGACCACGCTGCTATATATGCGGCAGTGAAGCACACCTTAAAAAGGATTGCAAATCTTCCGCGAAACAACAGCAACAACAACAACCGCAGGAAAAACCAAAAAAAAAACAGCATTATTTCGCACACTACAATATGCACAACTGATCAAGCAGTTATACGCAGAAATGCAAGAAAAGCAACAACGAACGAACCAACCCAACCAAACAACACCACCACCTGCGCCAAGAACAGAAACAACACCACCACCACCACCAACTAAAGATAAACCAATTGCAACACCAAGAACAACTACAATGAATGAAGAAGAGACAGTTACTACTCCCAATCCCCCAACAACACACACCCCACAACAATACCTACAATCACACAAACAGAAAATACTCATACCCCACCTCCCAAAACCCATACACCACACCCCAACGGTCACCAACCAGCACCAACGCCAACAACAAAGTCAATACAGTAAGAAATAGACCACAATACACTTCCCCTCCCACTCTCTGATTCCTCTGACATGTCATCAGATGAAGACGACACAGAGGATTGGCAAATAGCCACGGGTGGGGGGGGGGGAGAAAAGGGGGAAAAATGAATAGAGAAGCAGACAAGCAAAGCAGGGAGGTTTACCACTCCCGAAACTAAAACATCCGCAGAAAACAAGCATATCAACACAAACACCCCCCCCCAACAATGTTGACAGCCATAAACACCAACAACGCCGACCTAATGGAATACATTAGGTGAAACACCAACATAACCGAAAATGATACCAAAACAAAGAATCACCAACGCACAACACCACCGCAACACATTAAAATCCTACACAGAACACAGAACACACACAGCACCCTGAAATCTCTCTACCCTGATGCAGTTGGGAGATTTCAAAAATATTTGTCCAAATAGGCGCAGGAGTGGCTGTGTGGTAAGTAGCTTGCTAACCAACCACATGGTTCCGGGTTCAGTCCCACTGCGTGGCATCTTGGGCAAGTGTCTTCTGCTATAGACCCGGGCCGACCAATGCTTTGTGAGTGGATTTGGTAGACGGAAACTGAAAGAAGCCTGTCGTATATATGCATATATATATAAGTGTGTGTGTATATATGTTTGTGTGTCTGTGTTTGTCCCCCTAGCATTGCTTGACAACCGATGCTTGTGTGTTTACGTCTCCGTCACTTAGCGGTTTGGCAAAAGAGACCGATAGAATAAGAACTGGGCTTACAAAGAATAAGTCCCGGGGTCGATATGCTCGACTAAAGGCGGTGCTCCAGCATGGCCGCAGTCAAATGACTGAAACAAGTAAAAGAGTATACATACATGCGCGCGCACACACAGACATCCAGAAGGAGCCGGAATTTCGCAATGTTATTCTATTCCCTTAGTTTTACGTGTTTACACTTTTATCGCCTTCACATAACTTATTCTCCATTTGAACCAATGCCTCGGTCCGGATGCATTTTCCACCGTTGGAAGCAGTGCTGGAACTCTTGCCAAGTGTTGCCCTTTAACGCATCCCTCATTTTTTCTTCTTCACCTCTTCCACATCTGCAAATTCCCTAGCACCAGTTTTTGTCCCCGGAGATGACCTTCGAAAAAAAAGGTCCAGATCAACTTCCAACCGTTCCTTCGGTTCTTGACACACGTTCAGTCATGACTGCTTTTGATCTTCCACGAAGAAGTGAGGCACAAATTTGGTTGCAACTCTTTTCATTCCCAAAATTCGTTGACAGGAACTCCAGGACACACCAGTCATATTGTAGTGGATGCGTGGATGTATTAATAAATACATAAGTGTTTTGTAATAAATTAAAGATTTATTATCACTACATCAATTTGTAAGCAATGCTACACATCGCTTGTACAAAATGCATATTAAATAGTGGTTGCAAATAATACATATTAAAGGAATGCATAATACATGATACACATTAAAGCAGAATATGTTTGATGGTGTGTGTGTGTGTGTATGTGTAAATCATGCAGTACAGAGTCACCTTTCTGAATATTCTTTCGTCGTCCTCATAAATGCGTGGCGTTCTCAATAGCGTTGGTTCGGGTTCTCTGCAGATACCTATTTCTCCGTTCTATTTATAACATCTCAAATAGCCAGAAAAATAGATATACCGCAAGAGAGTTATCATTAAAGTAGGTCGCTGGTCGTCCTGTTAAACTTCGTCTGACCTGCTCGGGTCAGAGGTCGAAGGGAGACGATCCATCATTTTTTTGTCAGAACAAAGAGATTCTGATTTCGCGCCTTTTTGTGCATTGGTATTTTACGACCAATGATTCTTGGGTCTGATTTCGAATCCAAGCTTTGAGAAGGAAGTGCTAATTCTTACACTACCCCCCTTCTAGTGAGAAAGCCACAGAGATCGAACGATATTGGAAATGTATCATTATTATTATTATTTTTTTTTTGATTGTGTGCATGTAAGGTTTACAATTTGTATGTGCTATATGGTGGGCAATATGTATATGTGCCCAGGCAGAATTATGTTGGCGCGTTGAAAGAGATGTGCGTCTATTGATTACTCGACCTACTAGAGGTCTAATAGAGACAAGGTATCTTTCAGTGGCGAAAAAAAATCGAGTGATAGCACGCATGAGAACAAGATTTGTAAATGTGTGTGGATATACAGTTAGCAAAAAAATATATTTATGAGAAAGCAAACATTTTGAAGAGAAAACAAAAAAATATGTACATGCAAAAATGAAAGAAATGTTCATCGGCAAAGTTCGATTTTGAAATGTTCCGTAAAAGTTCATACAGACAGTTTTTTGTTTTCATTTTTTTTTTCTTTACGTACACAAATGTTCTTTGATTTCTCTGGGTGGGTGATGCAGTTATGTGTTCATTAGGAAGATGGATACGTTAGGAGTTCAGAACTTACCCGAAAAACTTGCACAAACCTTGCTGGCCATCGAACTGTTCTTCCTGATTTGGTGTGTCGGGGTTGTGCAGAATCTGTGGTGTTCGCTGGAGTTGCCGAGTCTGTTTGAGGAAAAGAGGGGACTGAATGTAAGTCCTCCTCGATGAAAGCTTTTTTTAAACGATCAATCGAGACCGTATTTCGTTTACCTCCAATATCGAGGACGAAATATTTGGGTTCTCTTTTGATGACCTTGTAGGAGGATGACCCCAAGGAGGATGAGAGGGAGATGTTCCAACCAGTGAGAACTGTCTGGAGCAGCTTTTATAGATGCCTTGAGTTGGCGGTGAAAGCGTTCCACCATGCCATTTGCTGCAGGGTGGTAAGCTGTAGTGCGGGTGTGTTTACACCCGAGGAGACGAGTCAGCTCGGTGAAAAGGTGGGAATCGAACTGACGTCCTCTGTCGGTGGTAATTGTTGCGGGTGTGCCAAAACGCGAAACCCATTGTGATATCAGCGTTTTAGCGACCGTTTCTGCTGATATATCAGATAGGGGCCAGGCTTCGGGCCATCGCGAGAACCTATCTACGCAAGTTAGCAAATATGAATAGTTCTGCGAAGGTGGCAGGGGTCCAACAATATCAATGTGAACGTGCTGAAATCGTGCATCGGGCTGCGAAAATGAACCGATTGGTGATTTTATGTGCCGGTGGATTTTCGCTTTTTGGCACGCAACACAGCACTTGGTCCATTCTCTGATATCCTTGTTGATACTGGTCCACACAAAACGGGTCGATATTAGCTTTTGAGTGGAGCGAATACCAGGATGTGACAGAGAATGTAGAGCGGAGAAAACTTCTCGACGATATTTCTGTGGTACATAAGGGCGTTGGTAACCAGTGGAAATATCATACCAAATATGGGCTGTGGATGATGGTAGCGGAACATGCTGAAATTTCAGAGATGACGAATTCCGGAGCTTTAGAAGTTCTTCGTCATTCTCCTGGTCAGCTGCTATACGTGCCAGATCAATTGTAGACGTGGTGTGGATAGCATTGATCTGCGCACGTGAAAGTGCATCGGCTGCCACGTTGGTCGTCCCTTTGATGTGGCGTATATCCGTCGTGTACTGCGATATGAAGTCGAGGTGGCGTATTTCTCTTGGCGAATGGCGATCCGGTTTGGTGTTAAATGCGTATACTAATGGCTTGTGGTCGGTGTATATGGCAAAATTGGTACCTTCTAGCATATGACGGAAATGCTTAACGGCCAGGTATGCCGCCAATAATTCCCGACTGAATGTGCTGTATTTGGTTTCCGCGGGTTTTAACCGCTTAGAAAAGAAAGACAACGGTTGCCATATACCGTCAACAAGCTGTTGTAGCACACCTCCGATTCCGGAATCGGATGCATCAACGAGTAAACATCGTGGGGCGTCTGGTTTTGGATAAACCAACATGGTAGCGCTAGATAACGCTTTTTTCAGGGCAGCGAAAGAAACGAGTTGATCTTCGGTCAGAGCTATATCTGCATTTTTGCAGGTTCGCTGACGTAGCAAATCCGTGAGCGGTTGCGCTATTTCAGCGAGGTGGGGCACGAACCGTCGATAGAAATTCGCTAGACCGAGATATTCCCTTAATTTGCGGAGAGATGTGGGTGGTGGAAAATCCACGATGGCCTTGACTTTCTCGGGAAGGGGACGAATTCCATTTTTATCGACTATATGGCCGAGAAAATGAAGGGAAGCAACTCCGAACAAACATTTGGTAGGGTTGATAACAATTCCAAATTGACGTAGTCGTCCGAAAAGCAGGTGAAGGTGTTGATTATGCTCTTCGTCCGAGAAGATTTCTTGGGTCTGATTTCGAATCCAAGCTTTGAGAAGGAAGTGCTAATTCTTACAATATCAAAAAATACGTCAGTTGTTCGGTGACGGTTCTCCAAGATCAGTTCAGGAATTTTCATGATATTTTTTATTCATTCGTTCGGGTCGACGGTAGTCCTGAATGAGGTTGGTCTTCAAGCAACAAGTAACCATCCCTAAAGCGTGGAAACCACTCGTAAACCTGTGTTTTGCTCATGGCAACGTCCTTGTAAGCTGTTTGAAGCATGACAACTGTTTCAGCCACCGTTTTCCCAGCAGAAAACAATTTCACGGAAGCACACTGTTCTTTTTTTTTTCAGCCACAGCGAAAATCGACGAACAGGGAGAAGCATTGCAAAGTAAAGACGTAGCAAGTGGCAGTATGAGCCCAGAGGATAATGCCGGCAGGCAGGCTGATGCCTGAGGGTTGCATCAAGTGGCGGAAACCCCAACTACAAAGGGCTGATCCCACAGAGAAGGTTTCCGATTACTTTTGGGTCCACCTTTGTACACACACACACACACACAAGAAAAATATGCTACATGTCTTTGTATATATATTTTTGATTGTGAGTAACACTTTAGCGTTTGAAGCAATCTCGATAAACCTTCAAATAAGGTCTCCGCTTAATTGCTGGAGTTTTTCTGTTGATCTTTTTGTATTCGGGAGTCCATTGTGCTATCTTCATTGTCTCAAAATGTTAATAAATTCAGAATAATGCATCCGGTACTGCGACTGACAGAAGAAATTTCAATGCTACTTTAGCGTGCCGCCTACCGCAGGGTCTGTTGTCTACGCTATGAAATCCCCTGATCTGGTTCGGGGTTAGGGTTTGCAGCACACTGAAATTACAGAACGAAAATTCGGAATGCAAAGGTGTGTCCGTGCTTCCTCGTGTCTCCATGAGTTCTTCATGAACATCTGCAGTGAATCATACCTGTATAGTATTTTGGGAGTGATAAATATAATTTTCTTATTTTCCTGTTATTTTCACATTCTTATTTACTTTCTCATCCTTTTATTATCAGCTTTCATCGGGTAACTTTTCAAGTCAATAATAACTTCGTTATTATTGCCATCTCGGGCACTCTATATCGGTCAGTTGTTCATAAGTTCGAAAATAAACACACTAAGTAAAATTAGGGAGCTGTTATATTTTATGGGATCGTTGGTTAAGGACGGTCAGAAAGTTACCGTTGAAATTGTTCTAGCAATATGGGAGAGTCACCAGACCTGGTAACCGGAGGATAAGAAGAAGAACATTTAAATATTGCTGCTTAAGTTAGAATTTTAAAACTAAAATAACAAATCCCTTTCTTATTTTTTAATTTTTAATTTTTACTTAAAAGTTTGAACTAAAATACTCAAAGCGCTATTTATTTCCCATTTTAATGAAAAGACTAGTCTGTCAGTTTGCACATAAATTTGATATTGTAATTAAAAAACCCCACAAAATAGTAATTGAGCAAAATTGATAATAACGACCCATAATTTTTTTTTTACAAAAAAAAAAAAAAGGCTATAGGGTCATTTCTAAATTTTGCACTCAATTTGTTCATCAGCTTTCATTTGTTTAAATATTTTTTTAAAACTGTAAATAGAAAATGCTTTGCTATCTAGTGCTGCAAGCTTTAAAGAAATCAATTCTTTTGTTCATTTCGAAATTTTATTTTACTATTTTTTACTTTTTTTTAATTATATATAATTTTTTTCAGATTCAATTTTTGTCTTAGTCTCTCATTTTTGACCTCACGTATTTTGAGCTAGCTTAATGAACTAAATTTCAATCACTTGATCTAAAAATGTGGCTTATTTGCTAAAAGCATCATTGCTAAAAACAATGCATTCAATTTGGTTGGGGATTGAATTAATAATGAAGACTAGGAGTGCACGCGAGTAACTGAAAGTTGACCGTAAGAATATATTGAGCCACTGTCGTAGGTGAATGATACACACACAATTTTAAAGATCTATTTACAAAAGCAAATAGTTCGATAAATCTGTGGAAATTATTACAAAATGAGAAGATACTGAAGGTTTTTTTCCTTCATTTAATACATCTCTATTCGGGCAGCATTAGTTGCACGAAGCACATCGAGACGGTAATCAATTTCTTGCCAGGTTTGCTGTAGCATGGCCCCATAAATTGTAGCAATGGCATCAGTGATCCTTCGCTTCATGTCATTGACGTCCCGTATCTTTGTTCGAGACATGTTTTTAGCATAACCCCAAAGAAAGAAGTTCAGAGGAGTGACATCCGGGCAACGAAGTAGCCAGGGAACTGGTTTCTTAAGCCACAAACGACTCGCCCTATCGTTACATATACATAAATCAGTATAAGGTGTTGGTTAAATCGTTTTTATTCAAGCAACATTAGTGTAAGATCACTCAACGAAGTATACCTTAAAGCCAGTGTACTACGGAGTGTTGGTACAATAATGAATCACAACCGAAAACGAGAACTGAAGCCGATCATTGCTGAATTTTCAATCGGATTTATCTAATGCTAAACAGAAGAGAATTGCAAACGAACAAGTTTCGCAGCGCAACGAAGGTAGTATTAGTTTTGCAAAGTCTTTGGATGATCTAGGACCGGTCGACTGCCAACCAGTGCAGCCAGTTCTAGCAAAGTTTGATCCAAAGATTTATAGAAATCAGAAACGTGACTTCTCGTCAAACTGAGATACAGGTCGTCCATGGTCAGTGTATTCCTCTTTCAGGGGAAGCAATGTTGTTTCCCTTGTCTGTACTTTAACACTTCTGCTCAAGTGGATTCTTGCTTTATTAAAGATGGATATTCCAACTGGCATCACGCAAAAGAAAAAACAAAACAAAACAAAAACAAGGTTAGCTCTGCAGTCCATATCCAAGCAATGGCAACATGGAGGGAAGGCCAACAGCGTTTATCCTTAATATCCGTGTCTTCAATTTTGCAAAATGGCCAATTAAGCAAAAACCGTTACTATATCAATTCACTTGATCTTGTGCATTTTACTTTGCGCAAACGAATTGCCTTTTCGGGGAAACGAAAATGAAGTTTTCGAGGATCTTTATTCGGAAGGTGAGACGCAGCCCTGCGGTCGTTTTATGAAATGATTCCAATACACATTAGAGAAAGACTCAAAGCTAATGGAATGTTCCAGCACAAATCCCCGAAATGCGACCTCGGCAGCAATACAAAACGAAATCATGGAATTTTTGAGGAGATATCTTGTTGTCGAGAAATAAAATGTTCCGCTGTTCTTTACTTTACGCTGAAATGTGACAGAACGCATGACTTGAGTAATACTGAAAATATTGCAATTGTTATTAGGGACTTGAAAAACGGCAGGGTTCTGGAAAACGTAGCTGCGATGCCAACTCCTCAACCATATGATGCTGAAACTGGGTCGACTTGTTAATTAAGGAACTAACCAACCTCGGCATTGACCCAAAGCGTATGTTGTCACAATGCTACGATGGTGCTTCTGTGATGTCTGGCAAAATAGGTGGCGTTCAAAGAAAGATTGAGAATCGACTTGAAAAACATACACCCTATGTTCATCGTCTTAGTCATCAGTTGCATCATGTGGTTAACACAATGAAGCGGGTTCCGGAGTTAGCCATATTCTTCATAATTTTATTAAATGGCCAAGGATAGCTAATCTCTGCAAAGGACTAAAATTGTCACGTCTTATGGAGCATCTCAGTGCCATTGCTTCTGTAAAAGAAAATCGGTCCGAGATTGTTGGTTTGCTAACCGAGTGCACAGATTCGTCAAATTCAAAAACGTGGATTGAAACAACTGGAATTCTACATGAAATTCATTCCAAAAGGTTTGTTTTTTTAGCCCTTGTTCTTAGAAAAATTTTGCATATAGTTAGGCCAGTAGACAAACAGCTTCAGAGTCAACAATTGTGATATACACCATGGCCTTGAGCTTCTTAAGATTATCAAGAGTGAAATAACCAAACTAAGAGACTCTTCAATATTTGATGAGATTCTGAAACAAATTAGTCAATTAAATGTTATTGAGGAACGCATAGATCGAAAAGCTTGCGGGTCCCAACAATTTTCAGATTATGTTGTTGAAGCCCTGGTACCATCACAAGATGACTGGATAATCTTTCACCGCAAAATTTATTTCGCTATCATCGATGAAAGCTTGGGAGAGCTAGATATAGATTTTCAGAGCAAAATGACAGCAAAGATTCTTCCTTGGCAAGTCTACCACCAATCTCTGAGACATTTTTGGATTTTGATACTTTAAAACCTTTGAGCAATTTAATTAATTGCGATAAATCGGCCTTGCTGTCTGAACTTGTGGCTAAAGCAAACATTTCCAAACAAAATATGATGATACTGCTGGATATTTTTGGATCTTTACGTATCATACCGGATGCCTTTCCAAATGTTTATCTATTGTATGGTGCAGCATTAACACCTGGGCCTAGCACAGTCACATGCGAGCCATCGTTTTCGATGCCAACTCGAATTGACTCCTTTTCGACGAAATATGGAGAAACGGCGAAAATCAAATCTCGTGATCCTTGCTTCTCTTAGTAAATACAAATCAATTATAGACGAGGACGATCTCCTGAATTTTCTTTTGCATTGCGTTGCTGTAGATTGCAGTTGTATCAAATAAAACGTAACTTGATTTTCTCATTTTCTGTTTACTCTTTTACTTGTTTCAGTCATTTGACTGCGGCCTTGCAAGCTACTTACCACACAGCCACTCCTGCGCCTATCGTTGTGAATTTTCTAGAAAAATGTTATCAAATTTTATAAACAGTAAGGTTTTTAGAGTTCTGTTCAGCATCTCCAGGTATCAAGACAGCCACCCCCGCCCAAGCTGCAATCGGCTGGCTACGTGTCTGTGCATTGGGTATGAGAGTATTCTGAAAATACCTCACGAAGTGACAACCGTACCCTTCATCGTTACGAGTTGCCCTTTGGCAAGGTATAACACCTGTTCACCCACTCAGCCAAGAGACTGCAACATGGCGCATTGTGAAGAGGCAGTGGGAGAAATCAACTGAGCCAAAGGTGCTTCTTACATTGGTTCTGAGCAGAGGAATCCTACAAGATAAACGGTGAGGATCATCAAACTCTATCTCTTGACAGCATCGTTGGCTCAGTTGATTTCTCCCAATGCCTCTTCACAATCCGCCATATTGCAGTCTTCTGACTTGGCTGAGTGGTTGGACAGGTGCTATACCTTGCCAAAAGGCAACCCGTATCTTGAATAGTAGGGGTGGTATCCATGGTTGTGGAATCAGCTAACGAAATGTTCACTATAACGCAAGTTCCCAATTCCAATTCATAATAATGGAATTGGATGGCGACATGAAAAAGGAAAAGAAAAAAGTTGTAAGTCACCATTTGCAGGGAAGAGATTCCGAAGGGCTAAATGTTTGAATAAGTGGCATAAAACTGGCACGTGACTTGAAGGGCCGAGCCATAGGGTCCAGGTAGATGGGACACATTGTGTAGTGTGCGATGAAGCAGTAGTCAGGTGACCCTATATGTGCAGAGGCAATAACAATTTGGTGGGAGTTTTAAAGGGAGAAAAGATCAAGAATTTTTAGAGGGCTCCAGCGACGAACGCCAAAGACACGAGGGCCGGAAATGAGCTCCTTATCTATTTTGGCAGTTATGAGCCACGTCTTCAGCTGACCACCCTTCTGCTTACGCCAACCCCTAGGGGTGGATCTGGTGCTATTGCCTTCCGGACGAGTGACCAAACCACTCTAGTCTTCTCGTCGGAAGAGTTCCCTCAAGAGGTGAGACCGCACCGAGCATAAAGTTGTCGGGAGATCCGCCTCGCGACGAAATGCCGTATTTACCGGGAGCTTGTCCGAACGATTTTTCTCTGTGGCTGTGAGACCCGGCTTAAATAATCGTTACCAATAGCATCCGTTGGAGATGTGAACGAGAGTGATGAAGAGTTGGGTCGAAGCCACTGATGACAATTTCGGAGACACCAGAGGTGAGATATGTTAATGCATGAAAAGATATCGTATAGTTAGAGTTATTGGTGGGACGAGCAGTTGAGAGGGAAACGGAGGGAGAGAGACTCTGAACCAGAGCCACTCTAGGTTATTGCAACTGAGATCTAGTCAGGAGAGAGGAAGGCAAGGCTAAGGGGAGTTTAGGTATTTGCAGATATTACCTTCCGAAGTGAAGCAGAGAGTATCTTGAATCGTAGAGATAAGATGAAGTTAAGGGTCGTGAAGTTTATGTCTCAAAGAGAAATAGGTTATGGTGTGTGAGTGTGTGTGTGTAAAAAGGTGATGTGCCACATTTGGTTGGCAAAAATCCTTGGCTGTATGAGAAGAGAGAACTGACCAAGTGGTTTTCATCGATATTTTGTCATGGTGTAGAAGTGTAGAAGTTTATGATGCCTGGATAGGCCATGAACCCAGCAAACCAGAAGTCTGATCTGAAAGTTTGCCAGTGAACCCCACTTAAAGGCACCCAAAGGAGATGTGGTGTTAAACCAGATGGCATGGAATCTCAACCAGATTGACTATTATGATTAGTTAGCCAAAAGAATGTCGAGGGTGGAACTAGAGTGGTGCTCGGACATGAGACAGACAATCAGCCAGATAAACAGACAGACGGACTGACAGCAAAATAGACAACCAAAACGATAGCTAGACAGACATGAAGAAGATAGAGAAGCAGAAAAAAGGTATTTGGTGCTAGAACGAAGAGCATCCAATGCACAAGTTGTAGAATCGATATATACGGATGCAGCAGAGGATTCATTGTCACGAAAGTTTCTAACTCCCTGTCATCGTTCAAAGTAATAAAAAGATGAGGTGAACTTGGTGGTGAGCTAATAAGAAACATCAGCTAGATATTCAAAGGTCAACAGGGATTGGGTAAAGGCTTGCAGTCATGTGACCTATTACAATGAAGGCTATCTTGTCTCAATCTTGAATGACAAATGTGGATTTCACTTTATGGCAGGAAAACAAAAAGCGACCTAATTCTTATTCAACAATCTGTTTGACTGCATCACAAAAAGTAATTTTCAGATATACATAAAATGCATATTTCTTATTCCACTGATGAACCAGGCATTTCTATACGTAGTGTTCATGGCCGGAGGAACTGAGACGACCCCAGTTGTCTCGACGCGAGACATTGTCTGTTTTTATTCATCCAATCTCATGATGCTTTCCTACTCGCACAGCTTTTATCTTTTAGCCTTTGCCTCCTCATCCAATCGGGTGACACTTTGACAATCAGGTGACTAGCTTTTGCCTCCTCATCCAATCGGGTGACACTTTGTCGCCTCCTCATCCAATCGGGTGACACTTTGACAATCAGGTGACTAGCTTTTGCCTCCTCATCCAATCGGGTGACACTTTGACTATCAGGTGACTAGCTTTCGCCTCCTCATCCAATCGGGTGACACTTTGACTATCAGGTGACTAGCTTTCGCCTCCTCATCCAATCGGGTGACACTTTGACTGTCAGGTGACTAGCTTTCGCCTCCTCATCCAATCGGGTGACACTTTGACAATCAGGTGACTAGCTTTTGCCTCCTCATCCAATCGGGTGACACTTTGACTATCAGGTGACAGGCTTTCGTCTCCTCATCCAATCGGGTGACACTGACTATCAGGTGACTAGCTTTCGTCTCCTCATCCAATCGGGTGACACTTTGACTATCAGGTGACTAGCTTTCGCCTCCTCATCCAATCGGGTGACACTTTGACTATCAGGTGACATTTTTTATGGAGTTATTCTTTTTCACATCAAGGACGCTTCTTTCTAGTACAGTTCTGTTCAGTTTCATTGTGGACAACTGGAATAAGTTGACCCTTTTACACTTTGCTTTGAAATTATTGCAACATCTTTTGTTCATTAATAAAATCATTATCTGAGCACAAAATCGTTATTTGCTTCTACGTTTGTAGCAGTAACACTTTCAATTTCTTACGTTTATGGATTTGTTTGGCAAGATTCTTGATGTGGAATCATGTCTTGAAACAGATATTGTTAAACTTGGGGGATACTCTTACTCTTTTACTTGTTTCAGTCATTTGACTGCGGCCATGCTGGAGCACCGCCTTTAGTCGAGCAGCTCGACCCCGGGACTTATTCTTTTGTAAGCCCAGTACTTATTCTATCGATCTCTTTTGCCGAACCGCTAAGTAACGGGGACATAAACACACCAGCATCAGTTGTCAAGCAATGCTAGGGGGACAAACACAGATACACAAACACACACATGCATATTATATATATACATATGACGGGCTTCTTTCAGTTTCCGTCTACTAAATCCATTCACAAGGTATTGGTCGGCTCGAGGCTATAGCAGAAGACACTTGCCCAAGATGCCACGCAGTGGGACTGAACCCGGAACCATGTGGTTGGTAAGCAAGCTACTTATCACACAGCCACTCCTGCGCCTGGCCATATGTTTTGCCAATTAAACACGCACACTATATATTTGGTCTTCCCTTCAGTTTTATTGTTATTTTAGTGTCTTTGTGTAAGCTCTCTTGGCACCTCTTCAGTGGTAAAGACCAAACAAATAATGGCAAAATATATATTACAACTACAACAATATTTTCCATTTCATTTTCTTTTGCATTCCTGACATTTTGTGGAACTTTTAACCTAAATTAATCTACAAACTGATTGTATCTGATGAAGATATTTCCCATAATCCCATAGCATTCTTCTCCTGCTCTATATCCGACCACCTTAAAGAGATGAGATCTTTAAAGTGGACACGTGTGTGTGATTCTGAAGTTGCAGACTTCAACTATGATATGAGAGCTGAGAAGCAATGCTATCTGAGCCATTACACTTGACCTGGAAGTTGTTCTGGTTATAAAGCTTGTGATATGTCTACGACTGAGAACCGTTTGCTGAACAGGAATGAGATATTCCTTGCTACATTTTGAGGATTAGGTTTAGAACACTCAGGTTAGGTCTCTGCTATGAAGGTATCATCATTCCGTCCTTCTGCTGGGCCTGGAAACCTTGAGATATGCTAGGCTCTCTACCCGCCCTCTTCTGACAAAGTTCTTGAAAAAAAAAGAAACAAGAAATTTTAAAGTCTTTGCAGATGTAGTAACTGCTGTCTCTATCAATCAATGCAAACAATTCAATAACAATAATAATAATAATAATAATAATAACAAAAGCATTTCTTTTGGTGTCTAAATCTTTTATAAAGTTTTAAAAGGAAAAAGATGAAGAAAATAAAAAGATAAACCAGGAATAACAACAGCAATAATAATAATGATAATAATAATAATAATAAGTCTCTAACATGGGCACAAGGCCTGAAATTTAGAGAGGCAGATTAATCAATACCATTGACCCTAGTACATGACTGGTACTTAATTTTATTGACCTCAGAAAGGCAGATTCAGCTTCGAGAGGATTTCAAATTGGAACGAAACGGGAAATGAGTAAATGCCCCAAGAGCATTTTAATTATCGCACCAATAATAATTATAATAATGATAATGATTTGAATAAAGGGAAAAGGCCATCAATTGTGTAGAGAGGGAATAGGAGGAGAAAAAGAGGGATAGATTCTATGAAAATCGACCCAGCACATAACTGGTATCTTATTTGTATTTAATCAGTCAACTTTCTAGGGAAGACTGAAAGGGAAATTTTAACTTCTGTGAGATTTGAACCCAGCAAATAGGGGATGGAGGGCAAAGTAAAAATGAATACTGATTTGGTCTGGGGCTTTCCCAAGATAATCATTGTTTCTAAGATAGCCACAAACTTGGAAGGAAGGGTTTAGGGGAATAAACCAAATCCTATACTTAACTGGTGTTTTACCAAGCCAAGGGAAATAGAAGGTAAACTTGATCTTATTGGGATTTGAACTCAGAATGTAAAGAGCTGGAATAAATAGCACAAAGCATTTTGTCCAATGCTCCAACGATTCTGCTAATCCACTACCTATAGAATAATAATAATAATAATCCTTTCTACTATAAGCACAAGACCTGAAATTTTGGGGAAGGCAGGGGGTAGTCAATTACATCGACCCCTAGTGTTCAACTGGTCCTTATTTAATCAAACCTGAAAGGACGAAAGGCAAAATTGACCTTGGCAGAATTTGAACTCAGAATGTAAAGATGAACAAAATACCGCTAGGCACTTTGTCCAGGGTGTTAACAGTTCTACCAGCTTGCTGCCATAATAATAATAATAATAATAATAATAATTGTTTCTACCATAGGCATAAGGCCTGAAATTTTGTGGGAACTTGGCATTGGTGAGATTTGAACTCACAACAAATGAAACCTAACACTGATACAAGGCCAAGGTTTCTTGAAGTGCCAGGGTAGAAGAGAGAAGAGAGAGAGAGAGACAGAGCAGATTGAAACGGATTTCAGTACTTCACTGGTACTCTTATAATAATAATAATGATAATAATAATAATAATAATGATAATAAAAATAATTTCTTACATATCAAAAAAATATATATATAAACCCCAAGAAAAAAGATCAACTATTAAAAAAAACAACAAAAACAAAACAACAACAATAATGACAAAAACAAACAACAAAAAAGGAAGGGGGAACAAAAAACAAAAAACAAAGACATTTTACTGTTTTTAAGAAAGAATGAAAATATCAAAAAGTGGAGGCAAAATAATTGGATATAGAGAGAGTGTTTAGGCAAAAGTGTGTGTGTGTGTGTGTTTATATATATATATATATACACACACACATATATATATACACATATATATATATACACACACACATATATATATATACACGTATATATACACACATATATGTAAATGTATATATATACACAAATATGTATATAGATTATATGTGTGTGTATATATATATATATATATATATACACGTATATATACACACATATGTACATACACATTTTATATATACATACAACTATGTATATAGATTATATGTGTGTGTATATATATATATTTCTATACACACATATGTACATACACATTTTATATATACATACAAATATGTATATAGATTATATGTGTGTGTATATATACATACATGCATATACATATAAGATACAGATTACTTGAATTGCAGAATGAGGGAAACAACACTAAAATAGTAATAAAATATTAATCAGTGTGTGTGTGTGTATGTGTGTGTGTGTGTTAAGAAGTTATTGTATGTACAAGTTTGTGTGTGTATGCAAGCGTATGTGAGCAGTGTGTGTCTGTCCAATCATTTCATTGTGTTACTGCCAGAGGCTCTTCTGGTCACTAAGCCCTAAAGTGTTTCTTCAAGTAAAGAATTGTTTATTTCACTCAGCTTTGAAAGTGCACAGCTATAAAGGACGATTTTTTTCATTTCTGCTTCTTTTTTTGGCCAAGTAATGCCAACAGACATCATTGGTTTATACATACATATATCTTTTAAATTTGTTTATGGAAAACATTTTAAATATGCCAGTAAAACTCCTCTTCCGTTCTGCTGGCCACAGTCCAATGATGCTGACAGGTGAACCAGTTTTTAGGGGTTGAACTGAGCTGTACTAATTAATAAATTCCAACCAAGGATTACTGTTCTTATTTCTATATACATATATTAGTTGAAACCTTTCATAAGAACTGCAGACTTTCAGTCACACGGACACATGTGTACCACACACACACACACACACACATTTACATAGATGACAGGCTTCCATACTGATAACATTTACCAATTCCGGCCATGCGGTACTTGTTGGTTTAAGTCTACAGTAGGAGACATTTGCCAAAGGTACCATGCACTGGGATGGAACTTGCGACCTTGTGGTAACAAAGCGAACTTTATAATCACAATTATGCCTGCACTAAAACAGACATTACATGTATGTGTGTGTGTGTGTGTGTGTGTGTGTGTGGAATGAGTAGTGTGTGTGATGATGTGATAGTATAAGCGTGATCATGTGTGGCTAGGAGAGAGCATGATGGAATGT
>NW_021828066.1:0-5000 GCF_006345805.1 Octopus sinensis
CTACTACCACCACCACCACCACCTCCATCACTATCAGCACTAGCACGCTGGGCTAAATGCTTAACACCATTTTGTCCGTCATTTTGTCCATAATTTCTGAGTTCAAATTCCGTCAAGGTCGACTTTGCTTTTCATCCTTTCGGGGTGGGGGTATCGATCAATTAAGTACCAGTGAAACACTGGGTCGATGTAATCGACTAGTCCCCTTCCCTTAAATTTCAGGCTTTGTGCCTGAAGGGGTTATTATTATTATTGAGTGAGCGAGCAGAGCATGCCATCAAAGTGACACTGGGGTAAAATATACGAAGCCCAGTATACCCATCATGACTACCCGTCTGATAGGGTACACCAGGCACATGCATCACAACCATATGTGCGCGACATGGTGATCTCATATCAAGATAAACAGCACATGACCTTGCAGGTGGAGCCCAGTTAGAATTTTCTTCAGATCGAGTAACCCATCCCGCTCAAAAGGTCCCTGAATAAGGGTTGTTTAAGGACGTTGAACGAAACACCCATGTTTCCAGAGGTGAATTATTCAAACCCCAAAGAATCCTTCTCAACACATGGCTATGATGCTCCCCCACTACTTCTGCTCATGATCAGAGATGCACATATCGTCAGCCACTAAGGGACATGCTCAACTGGTTAAGGTCAAACAACTGACAAGCAAATCTGTGGTATTTGCTGTAGCCCATCTTTTATACCAAGACAAAACAATGTACATGATAACACTTCCAATCAGTTAAGATCAGAAGCCATGAGAGCCACTGCCTGGTACTGCATCAGGGCATTTATTATTATTATTATTATTATTATTATTATAATTATCATTATTATTATCATTATTATTATTGTTGTTGTTGTTGTTTTTAATCGGCGAGCTGCCAGTATCGTTTCTGTGCCGGACAGAATGCTTAGTGACATTTCCTCTCGCTCTTTACGAGTCCGACTTCCTCCTTCATTCTCTTGGAGGTCAATAAAATTGAGTACCACACTGGAGCCCCAGGGTCGATGCAGTCGACTTACTCCTGTCCCTAAAATCTTGTGTCAAAATTTGAAACAGTTTTTATCATTAAGGTGGACATACTGGGAAAATATTCATATCCTCAGCTCCGATAAATTTATAAACAGATCAAGATTTTCAATCTGAATGGAACTAGGTTTCTTTTAATGTCTATTTTTCTATAATCGAAGAGAGGACAAGTTTGCAAACAACAGGTGAGTTTCTTTTTCTATATAATTCCCTCACTGCGAGGAATTATCCGATCTAATATTTGTTTCAGTTGGGAAAAGTATTTTTCCTTTAAAATTTCAAAATGACTTCCAGCTTTCAATAATTCAACAAAAATAATAGACGAGAGAGAAAATACTACAGCGAAAGAAAGGAACAGAAGAAAATAAAAAAATAATGTTAATGATAAGGAGAGATGGAGATAGATAGATAGATAGTTAGATAGATAGATAGATAGATAGATAGATAGATAGATAGAGAGAGAGAGAGAGAGAGAGAGAGAGAGAGAGAGTTTCAGTAGCGTTATAGTATGTGTACTACCTGCTACAAAAAGTTATGTCGTCTGCTTTATAAGCAGACGACAAGAAACAGACGACAAGCAGCAGCAGCAATACCAACAAAAATAGCCTCCATGAAAACCACCACCACCACCACCCCACCACTATCATCAACAACAACAACACCAAATGTGAACTCCAAGGACGACGGCAAACTGAAAATATCAGTAAAAACAATACTAAAAATGATTAGATTAGTAATGAAGAAGAATAACACAGACAATAATAATAAGGTCACCACCACCACCACCACCACCACCAGCAACAACAATAATAACAACAATAACACCAGCAATGAAAATAACAAGAACGAGGATTTCCCAAGTTTGGTATTTAAGAGGGTACAAGAGTATAAGAGTACATCATCATCATCATCATCATCATCATTATCAACAACAACAACAACGCCTTCGCAACCATTACAATAGCAACCTCCAGCAGCAGTAGCAGTAGCAGCAGCAGCACCACCGCCACCAGCAAAATTACCGCTTCACTTGGTCTTCTGGAAGCACCAGCATCATCACCACCGACAATCAGTGATCCATCCTTTGAAACACAAACGCATCCGCAACTTCCGTATCCTACTTTCTCATCCTACAACCGCTCCGATCTTTCCAGCATCAACCTTCCTCGCCTTAAAGAAAAAAAAAATGGAAAAAAAAAGAGAAAAAAGATAGGAACCTTGGCAACCTCCTAGTTAGAAGATCCATAGTGATTAGTCATGCTTAACCAAACTCTCTTAAACACTCTCGCTGCCGATGCAACACCTACCTCTAAATTGCTTTCAAATTTTGGTACAAGGCCAGCAATTTCGAGGAAAGGGTAAGTCAATTACAGCGATCAGAGTGTCCAGCTGATACTTATTTTATCGATTCCAAAAAGATCAAAGACAAAGTCAACGTCGGCGGAATTTGAACTGAGGACTTAAGGAGTCGGAAAAAATGTTGCTAAGCATTTTGCACGGCGTGCTTAACGATTCTGCCACCTCGTTACCTTAATATCGATTGTTTCAAATTTTAGCACCAGGCCAGCAATTTCGGGGGAAGTGAAAGTAGCTGTTATATCGACCCCCACTACTCACTCGTACGTATTTTATCGATCCCGAAAGGATGAAAGACAAAGTCGAAATCGATGGAATTTGAATTGAGAACGTAAAGACGGACGAAATGTCGCCAAGGATTTTGTCCGGCCTGCTAACGATTCGAACTCTCCACCTTCAGCTTCACCTTACAATCATCGTTGGATTTAAGTTATAGCATCCTAAAATTCTAAAATTTCTGTTGCATATCTTTCAGCCTCAGGTGTTACTTCATATGTAAACTTTGTGATGCTCTTCATATTGGCGAAAATAGGCGGACGCCTTGCTGATCACTGCCGGAAGCACATTCGAAAAGTATTGTATTATCTATGCTGGGCAACCTGTCACCACCTGCTTCAACACAACGAACCATTCCTTTACTGGTTCATTAGTGTGTGGCATCTCCACACACCATAAACTAGCATACTCTAGGAAACAGAAGGAAGAACATTTAATAATCAAACTCGGAACTATGTCACAAACGGCTATAAAAACGAACGTTCTATTTTCCCCTTTACTTCTACATTTCTTAGTTTACTAATCCCATTTTTACGGTTCAATTCCTCTCTCACTTAAATTTTTCCCTCCACCTCACCTTTATCCGCTACTCTTCGTCTTTCCACCCCCCTCTCTCAACAAGTTTATCTCTCCTGTTACTTTCCGTTTGTATATGAAGCTCACGTTATCTTGCGTTTCACATCAGCTGCCATCGGTTTCATAGAGGTATTAATATTAATGGTTTCAAATTTTGGTAGCAGCCAACAATTCCGGGGAAGTATTGTATCGTTCCTGATATTTTTTCATTAATTTCTCTTCTATCATCATTACCTTTAAGATGGACACTTTTCGAAACGTTGGAGCTCCACTCACCTACAATAATTTTAAACTACTTTCTCTGTCGCTTTTTTTCGGTTTAAAATATATATTTCCTATAAGTGGCAAGCCGTCTAAAGAACAAGCATGTAAATTAAGCTACCGGATCTTTTCGGTTTGAACGGCAGTTTTTAACATAATTTCTAGGTAACTAAAAAATTTTAAACTTCATATACTGGTAGAATGTGTTTATAAAACATCTTTTTCTCTTGGTTTTATTGAAAAAATTCTATAGTTTGTAAGATATTTGTTGTTGTTTTTCTTCAATTTCTGCAATTTCAACCAATCAAATACGTCCATTGAGGTAAAAAAACATTCTGTGCCGTATGAATATGTCCCTCATTTAAGAAACAGAATGGGTTTATTTACATTTGTGAAGAAAAAAAGATATCCTTCCCCCACCCCTAACCCTAACCCTAACCCTAACTAACCCCAACCCTAAAACATAGAAATGCAATTGATCGATACTAGGGTCATAATTATGGGTGACAATTTCATATGACACCGCTAGAAAAAACTGCTGTTCAAACCGAAAAGATCCAAGCTACCTCCTAATTTATAACTATTTCTATATTGCAAATAACCTGTGCTTATTGATCGAGGAAGTCTTCTCTGAGGAGCGACCTGCAAACTGGTCCATCAAGAGACTCATTCTTTCAGATGTTTGATACACATGTGTGTATATTCATTGTATATATGTGCGTGTGTGTGTATGTGTGTGTGTGTGTGTATGTATGTGTATGAGAGTGAGTGTGTGCGTGTGCGTGTGTTTACACTTAGAAGCATGTATATATGTATCTATATTTATACATGTATGTTATGTATATACACATATGTATGTGTCTGTATATACACAGTTACATGCGCACATACATGTGTGCATGTACGTACATATATGTGCATGCCATACATGTGCGTGTGTGCTTGAATGAATGTGTGTACGTATGCCTGGTGTATATATATGTATGCAAGAGGCGTGCGAGCGCGAATGTGTCTGTGTGTGAAGTAGGACGTAGTTAATGAAATGGAAAGCAAGCATTGGAAAAAGCTGCGAAGTAATCACCAGTTTTGTCACGATATTCTCAGCACAGAGCTATGACTGCACTGATCCCTAATGGAGCTAGCTTCTCATTGTAACAACTCATTAGAAGTCAAGCCACTCATCTCCACTACAGCCATCTCTCGCTCCTCCTCTTCCTCCCTTTATCTCTTTCTCTCTCTCTGTCTGCTTGTCTGTCCGTTTGTACAAATGTCTCTTTTATTCTCCCCCCCTTCTCTCTCTTACAGAATCTGTGTGTTCATATAAGGTTGTATGCGAATGAGAGTTTCTATATGTGTGCGTGTGTGTGTGTGTGTGTAGCTGTGCTTGTGAGTGTGTCAGTATGCAAGTATATGTATGTGCTTGTATGTCTGCGGGTGTACGTGCGGACAAGTGACCATGTATGCATGCGTTTATGTATGTGCGTATGGACGC
>NW_021828066.1:7500-10000 GCF_006345805.1 Octopus sinensis
ACAAGGGGCTAAACATAGAGGGGACAAACGGATTAAGTCGATTACATAGACTCCAGTGCGTAACTGGTACTTAATTTATCGACACTGGAAGGATGAAAGGTAAAGTCGACCTCGGCGGAATTTGAACTCAGAACATAAAGACAGACGAAATACCGCTAAGCTTGCCGCCTTAAACGAATATACACCCATAGAGGGACTCCAACCCGCGACCCTCAGATAACCTCTAAGGTCAACCTATGAAAGTCTGATGCTCCACCGACTGAGCTATACGAGCGGATACACAGCGTACATATAGGCATTGTTATTTCTATGAGTATATATATATGTTCGTGTGTATGTATGTATGTGTATGTGTGTAGCTGTGTAATTGTATGTGTATGTGTTGGTGGATATTTATACATAAGTGTATGTGAGTATACAGTTACGTTTTTCTCGTCTTAATGCTGCCTTTGCTTGCTTTCAGATTGTAAGGTGGAATATTTTCGGTTTGAACGGCAGTTTTTTTCTAGCGGTGTCATGAAATTGTCACCCATAATTATGACCCTAGTATCGATCTACTGCATTTCAATCTGTTTTAGGGTTAGGGGTGGGGGAAGGGTATCTTTTTCTTCACAAATGTAAATAAACCCAATCTGTTTCTTAAACGAGGGACATATTCATACGGTACAGAATGTTTTTTTTTACCTCAATAGACGTTTTTGATTGGTTGAAATTGCAGAAATTGAAGAAAAAACAACAACAAATATCTTACAAACTATAGAATTTTCTTAATAAAGCCAAGAGATAAAGATGTTTTATAAACACATTCTACCAGTATACGAAGTTTAAATTTTTTAGTTACCTAGAAATTATGTTAAAATTTTTCGTTCAAACCGAAAAGATCCGTTAGGTGTGATCTGAGGGATATTTTCTACCATTAGAGCAAACTACAGTTGGTGCAAATACTACCTCTTAACTTCAGGTTATCCCTTATCGACCATACAGTTCTATATGTAAGAGATGGGGAATCATGTACATTATTTACATTATTTACATTTGAAGGATATTTGTCCTCATCTTGTTTGTTGTTAACACAACGTTTTGGCTGATATACACCTCAGCCTCCATCAGTTGACTTGCGGAAATATCGAACCTGGGTTTTCATCCCTAAGGTATTTTTCGATCTTCTTCTTCTTCTTCTTCTTCTTCTTCTTCTTCTTCTTCTTCTTCTTCTTCTTCTTCTTCTTCTTCTTCTTCTTCTTCTTCTTCTTTGTGTTATTATTATTATTATAATTATTATTATTATTATTATTATTATTATTATTATTATTATTATTATTATTATTATTATTATTATTATTATATTATTGGGTGAGAGAGAAGAGCATGCCATCAAAGTGACACTGAGGTAAAATATACGAAGCCCAGTATACCCATCATGACTACCCGTCTGATAAGGATGCACCAGGCACATGTATCCCAACCATACGTGCGTGACATGATTTCATATCAAGATAAGCAGCACATGACCTTGCCAGTGGGGCCCAGTTAGAATTTTCTTCTGGTCGAGTAGCCCATCCTGCTCAAAAGGTCCCTGATTAAGAGTTGTTTAAGGATATTGAACGAACACTCATGTTTCTAAGGGTGAATTAATTATTCAAACCCCAAAGAATCCCTCTCAACACATGGCTATGATGCTCCCCCACTACTTCTGCTCGTGATCAGAGATGCACATATCGTCAGCCACTAAGGGACATGGTCAACTGGTTAAGGTCAAACAACTGACAAGCAAATCTGTGGTATTGAGCAGAATATTTGCTGTAGCCCATCTTTTATACCAAGACAGAACAATGTACATGATAACACTTCCAATCAGTTAAGATCAGAAGCCATGAGAGCCACTGCCTGGTACTGCATCAGGGCATGCGTTATTATTATTATTATTATTTTATTATTATTATTATTATTATTGTTATTATTATTATTATCATTATTATCATTATTATTATTTTTATTATTCAGGTCACAACAAACAAGATGAGGACAAATATCCGTCAAATGTAAATAATGTACCTAATGGACCAGTCCAGCCGCGACCATTTCGCATATTTTCGCTAGTTCAATCAACGAATACATTATCCCATGTCTCCTTTTTTTTCAAAGATGGTACTGATATTTAGGGTAATTTAGTTTCAATTTCTAGCATGTCAAACAACCAGGCAGCAGCTTAATGAATGCTGTCTTTATTGTGATATGACCAAAGTTCTGTTGGAAGTGGATAATCCAAAAAAGAGGAAAATAGAGTTGGTCCTGTTTCTTTGGAGTACCCTGATCTTTTTTGTGAAATGTTTCTGTAAGACTTAATACGTTGGCTCCCTCACGATTCATCAGAGGGTTGTGGTCGTATATATGCAAGACCTACACGAGCCTCTCGTGGGTCGTTTCATTACTTCTTTTCAAATATTTTTTGGAAGCTGGCACGCTACGATTGCTTAAGTATGAGATTATTGTTCTAGAACAC
>NW_021828066.1:15000-30000 GCF_006345805.1 Octopus sinensis
AGTAAAGAAATAGGTATTTCGTCTGTCTTTATATTCTGATTTCAAATTCCGTCGAGGTCGACTTTACCTTTCATCTTTTCGAGGTCGATAAATTAAGTACCAGTTGCGTACTGGGGTCAATCTAATCGACTGGCGCCCTCCCAACAATATTTCAGGCCTTGTGCCTAGATTAGAAAAGATTATTTTATCGACCACGAGAGGATCAAAGGCAATTTTGACCTCGGCGGCTGAATTTTAATTCAGATCGCAAAGATAACCGATTAAATACCGCTAAGCATTTTCTCCCATGCACTAATGATTTTGACAGCTCGCCTAATAGCAATAATTATATTGGGTTGTCCGGAAAGTTCGTGCCGATTTATAGTAGCTTACCTTTCGACTTATTTTAGAACATGGTTGAGTCCATAAAATAGGATTTGACTACACCTCCATTTAGAGCACAGTTTAAGCTATCTTTTCATGGAAGAAGATTTATGTTCCTATAACCTGAGTTAATTCTGTAACCCTTTAAAATGGAAAATAAGAAAGTTCATTTTCGGCATTTGATGCTTTGGGAACCAGGCAAAAATTGCTGCAGCTCGGCTGGGATGTGTTACCCCACCCTCCATATTCACCAGATATTGCTCCTTCGGATTTCCACTTATTCAGGTCTCTGCAGAATAGTCTTAATGGTAAAAATTTCAATTCCTTGGATGACGTAAAAAGATACCTTGATAAATTTTTTGCCATGAAACCACCTCAATTCTGGGAAGAGGGTATTTTCAAGTTAACGGAAAGATGGAGATGCATTGTACAACAAAATGGTTCATATTTGGTTGATTAAAGATGTAATGGCTAAGTATCTATTGACCTTTTTCTTTCCTTTAAAAATCAGCACGAACTTTCCGGACAACCCAATACTATAAGCATAAGACCTGAAATTGGCTTAGTGGTTAGGGCTTTGCTCTAGCGATTGTGGTTTCAATCCCCAGACTGGGCAGTGCATTGTGTTCTTGAGTAAAACACTTTTTCTCACGTTGCTCTGTGATCACTTTGACGCCTGACAGGTGGTCCACTGCGCACCTGTTCAGACAACTTCGATTTGATGGAGGGAGGTGGTGAGCTAATGAGCGGCACGAACATTTGATCACTATAACCAAATTATTTGTGCAGGTCGTTCGGCAAAACGCTGAACACTCATATGTCGTCTTCGACGGGAGACTCTGTCATCATCATCATCACCACCACCACCATCATCATCATCATCATCATCATCATCATCATCATCATCATCATCTTCATTATCATCATCATCATCATCATCATCATCATCATCATCATCATCATCATCACTACTACTATTATTAATATGGCGGAGAGCTAGCAGAATCTTTAGCACGCCTGGGGAAAATGCTCAGCGGCATTTCGTCCGTCTTTGCGTTTTGAGTTCAAATTCCGCCGGTGCCGAATCTGTTCCTCATCCTTTCGAGGGTCGATGAAATAAGTACCAGTTGTGTATTGGGCTCGATGTAATCGACTAGCCGCCCCACTCTCGCAAAATTTCAGATCTGGTACCTATGGTAGAACGGATTATCCCTGGAGGTGGTGATGGTGGTGGTGGTGGTGGTGGGTTGTGATAGTAGTAGCTGTAGTATCAGCAGCAGCCGAAGTAGTAGCAGCCGAAGCAGCAGCAGGTGTGCATCGCCTCGTTGCCATTTCATTACTGCTAATCGGCCTCTATTAGATCTTCCACTGAATTCGTTGAATTTTTTTTTTTTTGTAAGATTCCTTTGTAATTTTTTATTTTAATTTTTAAAAGTCGAAATATGAAAACACCATGTATGAATGTTGTCAAATTTGTTAAATGATCATGTCCTGAAACCATTTCCTACTTTGGAAGCTTTGGTATTCCGTCAGCCCAACAGACATCACAGATTATAATACACCAGTAATTATTTTCCAAGACACAATAGTGAGTTAATAATTATCATCTTAGCAAAACTATTATGCTGTATAGAATGAATTTACGCTGATTTAATTGTTGAATATTATATCTATTATTGTAGTTAATGAATGTATTCATTATAGCATATGTAATTAAGATAATTTGAATGTTTCAGACAACTACTTATAACAAGGTATTGACATGCTAACAATGTAGAGAGACTTACACACGTTTCAAAAAAATAGCAATTGCAGACTCTGTAGAAACTTTTAGAGTTTTCAGCATTAACATCAATTGTAAATTCTGAATAATTTGTATGTATATTTTCCAAGATGAACAAAATTTTTATTCGTGTAACGGAGGAAGTAGCTTAATATAACTTATCAAACAACGCATTTTAAACAAAAACAACTAGCCTTTTAGTAACCGAAACAGAAAACATCCAATCCTTGATGATGATGATGATGATGATGATGATGATGATGATGATAATAATAATAATAATAATAATATAATAATAATATAATAATAATAATAATAATAATAATAATAATAATAATAATAATAATAATAATAATAATAATAAAATATTCAGACAAATACATAACAAAAACACCAGGACTTACAAACACATATAACATACAGAAAATTGCACTACTAGGCACTGCACACATCCTACGCAGAACACTTTCCATACAATAACCATCAAAGCATCACAACAAATCACAGCACATACCCAAGGCACACAGAGCTGCGTTCGGTAGTGAAGTGAAAGCACGATATAAAAATAAAACTACTGAATAATAATAATAATAATGATAATAATGTTAGTAATAATAGTAATTCTTTCTATTATAGGCATAAGGCCTGAAATTTCGGGCTGGCAGAATTGTTAGCACGCCGGGCAAAACGTTTAACGGTATTTCAAGCATCTCTGTGTTCTGAGTTCAAATTCTGCCGAGGTCTTACCTTGCATCCTTTCGGGATCGATCAATTAAGTACCACTCATGTACTGGGGTCGATGTGATCGTTTGTCCCTTTACCCATAAAAATCATACATACATACATATATATATATATGTATGTATGTATGTGTATATATATATACACATACTTGTGAGCGCATGTACTTCATTTGTTTCACTGGTACTTTATTTTATCTGGCCCGAATGGATGGAAGTCAAAGTCGATCTTGGCAGAATTTGAACCCAGAAGTTAAACTGCCAAAAGAAATACCGCAAAGAATTTTCCCGACACTTTAATGATTCTGTTTACTTGCCGTATTTTGTTTCTGATGGCAGCAGCTTTAAGGGGAAGAGTTTAGACGATGTAGTCCTTCCCAATACTTAATTTGTACATTATTTCGTCGATTCTAGAGGGATAAAAAGTAAATTTGGCGTGGGTGAGATTTGAACTCCGAACGTAAAACCACGAGTTTTCTTCCCACCCGCATGCTCTAACGATTCTACCAATACACTACACTAACACAAAATTAAATACTAATGACTTCTAATCCAGATACAATGTTCCGTAGGAAAAGAATATACTTAGCCATGTTCACCGCACTATATGCCTAGTATTATACTATCCGAGAGAATTAAAGGCACAAAGTCGATCTTTGATATGGACTAACAAAAAAAAAAAAAAAGGGTCGAAAGGACATAAGTAGATATTATGGATCTTTTCGGTTTGAACGGCAATTTTTTCTAGCGGTGTCATATGAAATTGTCACCCATAATTATGACCCTAGTATCGATCTATTGCATTTCAATCTATTTTAGGGTTAGGGTTAGTTAGGGTTAGGGTTAGGGGTGGGAGGAAGGATATCTTTTTTCTTCACAAATGTAAATAAACCCAATCTGTTTCTTAAACGAGGGACAAATTCATACGGCATAGAATGTTGTTTACCTCAATGGACGTCAGCGATTGGTTGAAATTGCAGAAATTGAAGGAAAAAACAACAAATATCTTACAAATAATAGAATTTTCTCAATAAAGCCAAGAGAAAAAGATGTTTTATAAACACATTCTACCAGTATACGAAGTTTAAAATTTTTTTGATTACCTAGAAATTATGTTAAAAACTGCCGTTCAAACCGAAAATATCCGATATTATTATCGTAAGATACTCTATTGTCCTTAACCTTAAAAATTAATGTCGAAGCAACTACCCGTCCTTCTATCACCTAAACGAAATAAACCATTAAAAATGCTTTACTGAGACTGAAAGGGAAAAGTGAAATGAGACGAAATTGAAAAGAACAAGAAACATTGACAACTATTTGCATGAGTCTCTTGATGACGTAACAAAGAAAAACAAAGGTAAAAATACAATAAAAAGTATAAACAAAGAGTTTTAATCGATTTCTCTGCTAAAATATGTGAAGCAGCTGAAAGCAAACCGGAAGAGAGAGGTAAAGGTTTACTAAAATCGACATTTCAAAAGTGGAGGAAGAATATTAACAGATTCAGTAGCAACCTTAAGGCTATTGTTGGGAATGAATTGGTAGAATCATTTGAGCATCGGAAAAATTTCCGGGTGATATTTAGTTACTGATTTTAAAGTTCTGAGTTCAAATCACGTCGAGGCTGACCCTACCTTTTTTTTTATTTTATACCTCCCGTGTAAATAAACCAAAGTAGCTGCAAAGTACTGGTTCGATTTTATCGATTAATCTCCTTCCATCAAATTTCAACTCTGTGTCTGTGTTAGAAACAATGGGATACCAGAAATCTTAGAGTATCGGACACAATACTTTGCAGTATATGTGGGTTCCAGGCCCATGGCTGGTTGCTGACAAATTTTTCCGCCTTGTGAGGGTAATTTACCCAATGTTTCTGCTGTTCTAACGGCGTTTCTGCGTTCGAAAAAAAAAAAAGAGATAATCGTAATACACATTTTTGACAATTATAAAAAAAAACAAATATTAGTTTGTTTATATTAATATATGCACGCATCTTTTGATCTTTTCGGTTTGAACGGCAGTTTTTAACATAATTTCTAGGTAACTAAAAATTTTAAACTTCGTATACTGGTAGAATGTGTTTATAAAACATCTTTTTCTCTTGGCTTTATTGAGAAAATTCTATAGTTTGTAAGATATTTGTTGTTTTTTTCTTCAATTTCTGCAATTTCAACCAATCAATGACGTCTGTTGAGTTAAAAAGCATTCTGTGCCGTATAAATATGTCCCTCGTTTAAGAAACAGATTGAGTTTATTTACATTTCTGAAGAAAAAAGATACCCTCCCCTACCCCTACCCCTAACCTTAACTAAACCTAACCCTAAAAGAGATTGAAATGCATAGATCGATTCTAGGGTCATAATTATGGGTGACAATTTCATATGACACCGCTAGAAAAAACTGCCGTTCAAACCGAAAAAATGTGCGTCTTTTTTTTGTTTCAGTCGTTTGACTGCGACCATGCTTGGGCACGACCTTGAAGGGTTTTAGTCGAATAAATCGACTCCATTACTTTTTAAATGCAAATATTTAATCTATTGGTCACTTTTGAGAAAATTCTATTATTTGTAAGATATTTGTTGTTTTTTCCTTCAATTTCTGCAATTTCAACCAATCGCTGACGTCCATTGAGGTAAACAACATTCTATGCCGTATGAATTTGTCCCTCGTTTAAGAAACAGATTGGGTTTATTTACATGTTACAGGGAAGGAAAAACACCAACGCCGGTTTAGAGCAGTGGTAGAAGACAAGCACTCACACAAAGACACACACACATAGATATATACATGCATATATAGATATATTTTATCATATCAAAGGGAAATGGAAATTAATTAAAATTTTCATTTCCAGTGGTCTAACGTGTAAAAATTTAGTCCAAAGACTATGTATTAGTCATAAAATACAGTGTACATTTAAACACTCGTGGGATTCAACACGTTAGAAAGAACAGCTAGATTCTATAACCACAAAATTAGGAATAAAATTCGACAGGAACGAAATGAAAAAATAAAAAACATTTTACCATCTAGTTTCCTGGACCAATTAGTTTCTGATTTTAGTTTAGCAAAGTAAATGAATAACATATACTCGCTAGGTGAAATCGTCTTCAGCAGGAACACATAGGGTTAAACGTATAAACACGAGGCGATCAAATTATGTGTCTCTTGTTTATACATCCTAATTTTTTCAAAATCTACTGCGCAGCCGCAGCCTTTCGCTAGCAATAAAAAAATGCCAACTTTTAAAAAACCGAAAATTATCCAAAAACTTACAATACTTAATCATATCAAAGAGAAATGGAAATTAATTAAAATTTACATTTCCAGTGGTCTAACGTGTAAAAATTTAGTCCAAGGACTATGTATTAGTCATAAAATACAATGTAGATTTAAACACATGAGGAATCCACTCGTGGGATTCAACATGTTAGAAAGAACAGGTATATATATATATATATATATATATATATATATATATATATATATGCAGAGATACCCGGCGTTGCTCGGGATTAAAATGTATTAGTTTGCTCTTTTATTGTTTTACTTGTTTCAGTCAATTGACTGCGGCCATGCTGGAGCTCCGCCGTTAGTCGAGGTATCCACCCCAGGACCTATTCTTTGTAATCCTAGTACTTATCGGTCCCTTTTACAGAACCGCTAAGTTACGGGGACGTAAACACACCAGCATCGGTTGTCAAGTGATGTTGGGGGACAAACACAGACATACAAACACACACACACATATGTATATACGACAGGTTTCTTTCAGTTTCCGTCTACCAGATTCACTCACAAGGCTTTGGTCGGCTTGAGGCTATAGCAGAAGGCACTTGCTATAGCTGAAGGCACTTGCCCAAGTTATCACATAGTGGTACTGAACCCGGAACCATGTAGTTGGTAAGCAAGCTAATTACAGTTAATCTGAAACAGGTGATACGGGAAAGTACAGCATTGACGACAAAACATTTGTGGAGTAAATGATGGCCTAATTCGACTAAGAGACATGTACTACGTCCATTAGGAGGATTCCAGGCCCTAACCTGTCATGGAAAATTGGGAGGGGGCGGTATGCAAATTTTGAACCCACCGAAAGGCTGTTAGTTGATATACTCGGTTTTGAGGCAGTCACCGCTGCGTCTAACACAACCCATCGAATGGTTGACAGGCAAATGAATGGAAGTGTAATGGAGATATTGTACGTAGATGTGTACATTCCGGAGATGGGCTGCAATGAGAGGCGGCAACGGGGAAGTGAATTGCTGACATATTGCAGACGGCGAAGGGTTGACATAATATTGCTGGTGTGGCTGTAGAATAAGAAACATAAAGCGAACCAATGCAGTCACGTGAGAATGAATTACTTGAAAAAAATAAGGCATAATGGCTTGCAGCGTGGTCGGTGAGAGTAATTGAAGAATATGCTTTGATACTGAAATCCATGAAGGAAACTGCTTTGTTGGCGCAGTCTTCGAGGTTATTGGAACATATATATATATATATATATATATATATATGGTGGTTGTCCACTCCTTAGGCAGAGTTTGACCACCTCCTGTACCTACACCTTAGCACCATCATGGTATCTTATGTGGCTTTTTAAACGAGACAATGTTCTGAAAGGACACCCACATAGATTGTACATCCGATTTGGACCACCAAGAGCTGCAGATAAGTTCTGATCTTTGTGGATTTTAAAATGTCTTTTGAGGCCTCCGTTGGATTTGCAAACCTGGGATACACGGCATTCAAAGGTGTGCACAGACATATAGGCAGAATAGTTGGTGGAGGTCCGTTTTCCATGGGCTCGCAGATGAGATTTGAACCCAGCCAAAAACAAGCACGGTCTGTCACAGACTGCATACAAAAAGGTCATTGCCATTCACCTTCTCGATCATTACAATCTTCCTTAGATCTTTTGTGAGTTTTACATGCGTTATCTTCGCCTCTTCAAATGCTTTCACTCCACTCCACACTTTTTTTTCGCTATCCAACTCGATCCGAAGCAAGGGTTTCCATGTCTTCTGGATCCATTCCAAGTGACTTTATAGTAGTCCTTATGCTATCCTTAAACCTTTTTTTCTGGTTTACGCCGTTAGCGTTTCCCCTCTGCATATATATATATATATATATATATATATATATATATATATGAATGTATGTACGTCTAAATGTGTGTGTGCTTAATAAGGTACCTAAGGCGGAAAGACACACACCGTATGAGACATATACACACTCATACATGAGCTAGACCTCATATATATAGTAAGATGGACACACACAGACAAACATTCACGCATGTCTGTCGTCACATATGTATAAATATTTATAGATGTGCGTGTCTGTGTGTGTTTAATAACGTACAGTTACACGTGTATATGTATGTGTAGAAGTGCGTATGTTTAATAACGTACCAAACGCGGTAAGGCACACACACTATGAGACATATACACACTCCTACATTTACTCCCATACACTCACAGACAGATACACAGTCATATAAAAAATGTGATGTCGGTGTCGTTGTGGTATAAAATGTCCTGTCGACGATAGAAATATTATCTCTATGAAATGTTATATTGTTTTAAACGAAATGAAAATAATCGAAATGAAAATAAAATTTCGTATACATATAGTATGTTAAATAACGTACCTAACGCGGAAAGACACACACACACACTGTGAGACATATGTACAATCATGCAATCCCACACATACATTCACAGACAGATACACAGTCATATACAAAATATGACGTCGTCGACGTCGTGGTTAGAATTAAAAGGAAAAGCATAGAGTGAAACAGTATATCACATTACAATATAGATGTTATTCTTTCACTTTTATTTAATACAGAACCAATGCCAATGTTGCATTGTTTTAATCCAAATGACAAAAAAATTATATGTTGACACTCACGGGGTCTAATAGTATTACTATTTAAAATTTGATTTGATTTGGTTGAGCCGTTTGAGAGTGCACTGGGAACAGAGAGACAGCGGATTATATATATACGACGGGCTTTTTTCAGTTTCCTTTTACCAGATCCACTCAAAAGATTTTAGCCGGCCTGGGAGTATAGTAGAAGACACTTGCCCTAGGTGTCATATAACCCGGAACCCTATGGTTGGGAAGCAGGCTTCTTACCACACAGCCATATGTTTACACATATGCGCATATAATCTCTTGGGAATCGATATGTTCCTTTCTTCTCTTTTCTTCGTCCTGTGTACAGTTCTATACATATGGACCTGCACACATATAACAATATATATATTACATATACAAAAGTGATACATATATGCATACATACGAATACACACAAACACCCACACACACACCCACACACACACATATAATCAATCTGGGTAAATCGTAACATGTCTGAGGCTGCTGAAACTTTGGATGTATATCACCGTGTCTGGTTATGTACACACACTGATTGGCTGTTAAAATGGGTTAGAGAAAAGCAAACAAGGGAAAGACGTGAGAAAGTTTTGTTGGACATTCAGGTTGTGTTAGGGATTCCTTCAGCCTACGCAGTTATTTCTATTGACGTCATAACATATATGAGCATTTACTTTTCCATTTACTTTTCCATTTACTTTTCCTGCCGTCATGGTACCATCATCATCATCATCATCGTTTAACGTCCGTTTTCCGCGCTAGCATGGGTTGGACGGTTCGACCGGGGATCCGGGAAGCCAGGAGGCTGCACCAGGCTCCAGTCTGATCTAGCAGTGTTTCTACAGCTGGATGCCCTTCCTAACGCCAACCACTCCGTGAGTGTAGTGGGTGCTTTTTACGTGCCACCGGCACAGGTGCCAGGGGAGTCTGGCATCGGCCACGATCGGTTGGTGCTTTTTACGTGCCACCGGCACAGGTGCCAGGGGAGTCTGGCATCGGCCACGTTCGGATGGTGCTTTTTATGTGCCACCGGCACAGAAGCCAGTCGAGGCGGCGCTGGCATCGGCCACGTTCGGATGGTGCTTTTTATGTGCCACCGGCACAGAAGCCAGTCGAGGCGGCGCTGGCATCGGCCACGTTCGGATGGTGCTTTTTATGTGCCACCGACACAGAAGCCAGTCGAGGCGGCGCTGGCATCGGCCACGTTCGGATGGTGCGTTTTATGTGCTACAGGCACAGAAGCTAGTCGAGGCGGCGCTGGCATCGGCCACGTTCGGATGGTACTTTTTATGTGTCACCGGCACAGAAGCCAGTCGAAGCGGCGCTATGCATATTTATTTATTTATTTATACATTTGTGTTTGGATTTATATTGCATTTGGAGAATAACTGCGTCCTTGGTTATAGGTTGCCAAGGAGCAAGTCATTCCGTTATTGCTTCATTGGCTTTCTGATGGTGAGAGTGGCAATGGATTTGTCTGTACAACTTGGACTGAGAACAATACCACACAAGGTTTTGTTCTTATTTAGTTTGAAAGAATTGTTTACTCTTTTACTCTTTTACTTGTTTCAGTCATTTGACTGCGGCCATGCTGGAGCACCGCCTTTAATCGAGCAACTCGACCCCGGGACTTATTCTTTTGTAAGCCCAGTACTTATTCTATCGGTCCCTTTTGCCGAACCGCTAAGTGACGGGGACATAAACACACCAGCATCGGTTGTCAAGCAATGGTGAGGGGTACAAACACAGACATACAAACACACACACGCATATATATATATATATATATATATATATATATATACATATATACGACGGGCTTCTTTCAGCTTCCGTCTACCTAATCCACTCACAAGGCTTTGGTCGGCCCGAGGCTATAGTAGAAGACACTTGCCCAAGGTGCCACGCAGTGGGACTGAACCCGGAACCATGTGGTTTATAAGCAAGCTACTTACCACACAGCCACTCCTGCGCCTTGGTTTACTTATTTATTTTTGTTAGTGCTTACACCCTCCGTTGGTGCACACACACACACACACACACACACACACACACACTTGTATACTTAAAGAATAGCTCTTCTATTATACACATTTCATTAAAGACACGACTGTCGCACAGTCGTGTCTTTGCGATAAATTCTTTCATTTCCCCGTATGAGTTTCTGGCAGTCAGTTTGGAACCATAAAATTTCTTTAATCAAAATTCGTCGTTTCTAAACTTCCACAGTCTCACCTTCAAGTATTAAAACAGACATGGCGTCCGCTCAGCGCTATTTATGCTGCTCGAATTTTCTAGATTTTCCCGTCACAGGTTTTTGACCCTTAGGCTTCCATATCAGCAGTCACGAGATAATTTGTTTTATTGCAGTCAAGTTTTTTTTATCATTAAGATTTCATGTTCGTAATTACATGTTATTATTTTTTTTTATGTGTGTATTTGTTGCGTGTTTCTTTCGGCCTTGCGTTGCAATATGAATATGCACGTTATTTACAATTGACGGATATTTGTCCGCATCTTGCTTGTTGTTACGCCATATGCCTACGGGCATATGGCGTAGTGGATTTAGAGCGCGGGCTAATAACCCCAAGATTCCGAGTTCGGTTCCAAGCAGTGACCTGAATAGTAATAATAATAATAATAATAATAACAATAATAATAATAATAATAATAATAATAATTCAGACAAATACATAACAAAAACAAACACATATAACATACAGAAAATTGCACTACTAGGCACTGCACACATCCTACGCAGAACACTTTCCATACAATAACCATCAGAGCATCACAACAAATCACAGCACATACCCAAGGCACACAGAGCTGCGCTCGGTAGTGAAGTGAAAGCACGCTATAAAAATAAAACTACTGAATAATAGTAATAATAATAATGATAATAATAATAATAATAATAATAATAATAATAATAATAATAATAATAATAATAATAACAATAACATCTTAGGAATGAAAACCCAGGTTCGAAATTTCCCCGAGACACCTGATGAAGGCTGGAGGTATATCTGCCGAAACGTTGTGTTAACAACAAACAAGATGTGGACAAATATCCGTCAAATGTAAATAATACACATAATTCTGCATCTCTTAAATATAGAACTGTAATATGAATATGCCTTCGATGTTTCCATATTTTGAGGAGAATTTTGTAAAGTATCCAAGTATTATTCTCTAGTAGTTTTACATGAAGCGTTGTTTTGTGGTGCTTGATATTTTACATAGTGGATTGCTCCTTCTTGTAAAGGCATGGTGCGTCTCAAAGAGAGTTTTATACGTGTATGTCCAATGTAATAAACTGGAGTCGTGAAGTTTACAACTTTCAGATGTACAGTCGAATTTATAGGTTATGTTTGGCCACTGGTATTTTGTTGTGGGGTGTATATGCTTGCAGTGTGTGATTGATAAGGAGGATTTTAGTTTCGGTGATTTTGTAGTATATCATTAGTGTTTGGTTATGGGCAGGTGTGATGCATTTTTGAGTTCCATTTAGTAAAGGTTTTGGTTATGTATTCATCTGTTCGATGGTGTTTTTGCATTAATTCATATAAATTTTATGTGAAATTTATGTATTTTTATTGGGTACACTGTCTGATGTATTTATTATATTGCATCTGTGGAGGCGCAATGGCCCAGTGGTTAGGGCAGCGGACTCGCGGTCATAGGATCGCGGTTTCGATTCCCAGACCGGGCGTTGTGAGTGTTTATTGAGCGAAAACACCTAAAGCTCCACGAGGCTCCGGCAGGGAATGGTGGTGATCCCTGCTGTACTCTTTCACCACAACTTTCTCTCACTCTTACTTCCTGTTTCTGTTGTACCTGTATTTCAAGGGGCCGGCCTTGTCACTCTCTGTGTCACGCTGAATATCCCCGAGAACTACGTTAAGGGTGCACGTGTCTGTGGAGTGCTCAGCCACTTACACGTTAATTTCACGAGCAGGCTGTTCCGTTGATTCGGATCAACCGGAACCCCCATCGTCGTAACCGACGGAGCGCTTCCTTCATATTGCATCTATGCCTGTATTTTTTCATAGCTCAGTCTAATAGGCTATTCGATATCTCAGATTGATATTTGCAACCATATTGAAGTTAGCTCTCTCTCGCTGGTTCACAATAGTTGTTTGAAATTCTCGACAAGCCTCACTGCAACGTCGTTAAATATCCTACATGAAAAACGAGTGCAAAAGATTGATAACATAATGACACTATAAAATCGTACGAAAATATGAATTTTGAGCCAACTTTACTACAAAGCAAGACAAAGATGAAGGCTTGTACATAAAGATAAAGACGCATCGATATCACATAAGTCTGTACATTCTTTCTTCTTCTTTCTCTCTTCTTCTTTGAATCTTCATTTCACTATCATCCGCTTTCTCTTGTATGTTACTTTAACCTTCCACCTCTTGCTCAGGCTTTCAACTCTTAGAATTTTCTGTCATACGGTCTCACTTTCTCTGTCTGTGTGCCTGTCTGTCTCTCTTTCTCTCTTCCCCCTCTCTCTCTTATTGCTATCTATTGACTTTACTAGAATCCGTTAGAAATAGCTGTTAAATACGACCTCCCCATACATTACGCATGATCGTTTTACACAAGGTGACCCTGAATAACAACAATGAAGGAGAGACCTTGCAGAGGGAAATAAAAGATGTTAATACTCTTCTCTCTTTACTCGTTTAATTGTTTCAGTCATTTGACTGTGGCCATGCTGGAACAACGCCTTTAGCTGAACAAGTCGACACCAGGACTTATTCTTTGTAAGCCTAGTACTTATTCTATCGGTCGCTTATGCCGAACCGCTAAGTTACGGGGACGTAAACACACCAGCATCGGTTGTCAAGTGATGTTGGGGGGACATACACAGACACACAAACATATACACACACATACATACATACATCATCATCATCATCATCATCATCATCATCGTTTAACGTCCGTTTTCCGCGCTAGCACCGGTTGGACGGTTCGACCGGGGTCTGGGAAGCCAGGAGGCTGCACCAGGCCCAGTCTGATCTCGCAGTGTTTCTACAGCTGGATGCCCTTCCTAACGCCAACCACTCCGCGAGTGTAGTGGGTGCATTTTACATGCCACCGGCACAGGTGCCAGGGGAGTCTGGCAGCGGCCACGATCGGTTGGTGCTTTTAACGTGCCACCGGAACTATGTGGTTCGTAAGCAAGCTACTTACCACACAGCCACTCCTCCGCCTACCTTGAAGAAATAAATGTAAATTAAAAATCGCACCACTCGCTGATATTTTTGTACTGCGGATCCACGTACACTACGTTTAGAATACTATATCGCAAATACTAACCAAGAGCATAGTTGAAACCTGATCCCAGGGGATCAACTGAGATCCACATTGACGTGTTGAGCTCATATATATGAGACAATGCTACTCATGGTCGTGTTACAGTCATACATTTTAAACTACATCTTAAAATAGCCAATTGGCTGATTCTTATATATGACGTAGCTTCTCACTTGAACATCTGTCTCAGAAATATATAATTCTTTCCTTACTCTCTTTCTACCTTTTCTAGCGTTCCTAATTTGATCATTACACACTCACACACACACACACACGTATATGTATGTATGTATGTATGTATGTATGTATGTATGTATGTATGTATGTATGTATGTATGTATGTATGTATGTATGCATGTATGTATGTATATAATTCTACGCGTGTGAGTGTGAGTGTGTTTGTATGTGTGTGTGTTGTGTGTGTGTGTGTGTGTGTGTGTGGTGTGTGTGTGTGTGTGTGTGTGTTTGTGTCTGTGTGTAAAGTGGAAGATATATAAAAATCTTTATTGATTTAGCAGAAGTGACAAATCACAGGATTCAATACGAATGGTGAAGAGTAATCTTTAAGACATTAGAACCGAAACAGTCCAATTTCTAGTACTTCACTTATCGGCTTACCAACTGAAAATCATCGGAAACGAGTAACTCTGGGTATTATATATATATATATATATAATATATATATATATATATATTATATAATATATATCTATATATATTATATATATAATATATATTATATATATATATATATATATATATATATAATATATATATATGAGTGGCTGTGCGGTAAATAGCTTGCTTACGAACCATATGGTTCTAGGTTCAGTCCTGAGTGGCACCATGAGCAAGTGTCTTCTACTG